>NC_092274.1:5781275-5973775 GCF_036320965.1 Panulirus ornatus
CAGAGGGGTAGCTCAGGTGTAAATCAGAAGAGCAACGCTTACTTCGAAAAGCTTACTTCCAAGCTAAGAAAACAGGAACTTCGACAGGGCCGACTTCCTTAACCTTCGGCGTTATGACTGACCCACTAGACCCAGAGCAACTAGCTCAGGTAAGTTGGTGCTGCTTGTCTCTTTCTCCTCTGGTGTGAACGTAGAACACCGCATCTCCTTGTTGGTAACCGTAGATTTTCTTGTAATTAGAGCTAACTCATTCTTGGTAAGTTTTGATTTTCCATAGATGAGTGCTACATCTCACCCTGGCTTTTGGTAAAATCTCTTTGTAAATAAGTAAGAACCACACTGTTAGAAACTCCACACAAACACATCTTCAAGCTCTGCAGTGGAGTCTCACAGGAAGCAGTTCTTTCTTCAATCCTCTTCTTCTTACCCCTTGGTAAAATCTCTTTGTAAATAAGTAAGAACCACACTGTTAGAAACTCCACACAAACACATCTTCAAGCTCTGCAGTGGAGTCTCACAGGAAGCAGTTCTTTCTTCAATCCTCTTCTTCTTACCCCTTGGTAAAATCTCTTTGTAAATAAGTAAGAACCACACTGTTAGAAACTCCACACAAACACATCTTCAAGCTCTGCAGTGGAGTCTCACAGGAAGCAGTTCTTTCTTCAATCCTCTTCTTCTTACCCTCTCTCCACCCCTGCAAACCTCATGTGAAAGTCTCTTCGTTTGCAGATGACTATCGAGTTACCATTCAGCACCCCAACACTACACAAGGAAAAACAAGATTGAGGCACTTCAGCATGCAATTATGACACAACCTTCTTTAAAACAGAATTCCTGCATCTCCACGGAAAACCATCATCTTCCATTTAGCTTTTGACATGCATAAATTCAACCTGCATCTTTGACAACCCAACAGATTGCCCACCATACAAGGTATCATTTACAACACACGCATAATTAAACTTCTATATCACAAACATTAACATAAAGGCCACAAACAAACTAAAAGTCAAAAGAATGCATACAAATGCCACGTTCTAAAATGAGAAGAAATACCTCAGTATCCTCAGTAAACAAGTCATCCACTTCACACACAACTACGTCTGACTTATATGGTCACCTACCCTTTCATATACAAGTTTAACAAACCTCCGTATCTTAAAAAACAGAGCACTCATAATCACTAATGGAAATAGGCTTTGGGAACAGGGTATACGCTAAGGGAGAGGATGTGAAAAGGTAAAAAATAGTCCAGATTTTGATGAAGTGAATGAAGGTAGGTTCTTTAAAGACTTAAACTACAGTCCATTACACATATGAAGTAGCACTGAACATAACCTTGTAAAATGAATGTGACTCTAGAACTTGATACATAAAAATCACCGGATGCTTAGCAATCACAAACATCCAACACCTGCACAATGAAACGAAAATGCTTCCAATTCAGTCCCAGATTCATGCAAGAGCACTGACCCCCTCCCATCCAAGTTACTTCATAACCATCCACCAACTTCCACAAAGAACTAAAAAGCTCAGCATGTCACTCTTTTTCTCTGTGCTGTAGATGCCACCCATCTCTTTAGGATTACAAACACTGATTCACTGTATTTGATTAAAAACACTGATCCCCCTTATCACTGGACCCTCAAGCCAAAGATGTAACTTCCAGACTGAAGGCAGAGTACACCTCATCTGCCCTGCTCTCTCCCCATTAAAAGAAGCGCAAAATCACCGCACTTGAAAATCTAGATTAAGGTGTAGAGCTTAACAGTATAGCAGGTAAGCCTTGAAGTGCTTCCTCCTTAGTGTGGTGTTGTAACAGAGGAGTATATCATCAGCATACACCTTTCCTATCTTCTCTCTTTCTGTCTCACTGAGAAGCTGACAGTTCCACAGGGAAGGGTGTCTGGTCGTGCCAGGATTCCTGAAGGAGGGTGAAGTGGAGTCGCTGCAACGATCATGTCACCGCCTGGTAGATGAGATGGACCTCTCTCAGCATACCCCGACAATCTTCACCACTTCCCACCATGATCAGGCTAGTCCATCTTCCTTGTTTCTCACAACCAACCCATCTACCTTTATCTGCACAAAGAACTAGCTGGTTTACCTCTGTCTTTAAGCCTCTGAGGTACATGTCATCTAGATGGTTTAAGAAATGCCTACTTTTTTTTTTCATGTTAGGTGAGATGGCATGGGCAGCTGAGGCCATAGTCAAGGCCATCCCATTAATGCTCTCTCTTATTATAAACCCACATACTGTTTTTTCAGTTCAAAATGAAGTTTACTTGTTTGTCATGCAGAGTGTAAAATAATCTACAGACAACATGGGTGTGAATGAAGTGGTTGGTATTATTTGATCCACTCAATGGAAACACTAATGGAGTTACAAGTGCTACAGACTAAAGAACACACCTGTTAAATACTTATGAATTAATAGTGAGAAGTCAGATTTATTGATGTTTGTGTCCCACCAGGCCCGGAACGAGTATTTCCTCAACAGTGGTGATAAGGTCTGCTTCTTCTTTGAGAAAGAAGCACTTAGAGAGGATGGCAGCCTTAAGGTAACTTATCCAGGCTGCACTGCTTCTTCTGCAGCTACGTACTTAACTTGATTTTGTTTATATGTCTCTTACTTATGCCTGATAACACTGCCTGTAACTTAACCCTTCCTTCCAGTACTGTTTGTGACTTACATTACCTCACTTGGTTTATATGTGACTACTTCAACCTGCTTGTAATTTAACAGTCTTCGTGTATTAAGACTTGCTTCATTCTTCTTATTTGGTCTGTTACTCGGCTTACCGCCAGGTAGTCTAACAATGTGTGTGATTTGCTTCACCTTACTTGTACTGTCTCCAACTTACTTTACCATGCTGGTAGAAGTTGTGCCTCTCTGCACTCTACTTTTCCTTTCTGTGCTCTACTTTACCCCACTAGTAGTACTGTGACTTTACTCTGCTTTACCATAATTGTACTGTTTGTGATGTAGTTAATCCTCCCTTTGGTGCCTTATATTGATATAATTATCATTCTAAATCTAACTACTCTGATATTACCAATAATGCATATCATCCTTGTAAAATACTTATATAGAAAGTGTTGTACGTAATCAGGTACTGTTTATTGACTGTAATACATACTTTGCTAACACTACTTTATGATGAGCATTAATGATAGTGCTCATTTTGTTGTCATTATTTAGTATGTGGCTAATCGGCTAATCTCTCAACTAATATCATTCAATATCTTGAGTTGTTATTGCATCTTGAAAAATGTTGCTTTCTCAGAAAAAGAAGGCAAGTTTCACAGAACTCGAAAAGTTAGAAGGGTCTTAGAATGATGCAAGCAAGTATGATAACACTCTGACATTCATTTATGTCTCATGAGATAATGCAGAGGAATCGTGCTATATTTTGAAAAGATGCTAAATGCATTTAGTATTATTTTTATCCCTAATTGCTTTTCCTGCCTTTGCTGGGTAATGTCAGGAACGAACGAACATCAGCCTTACTTGCACATATCCAATCTCTAGTTGTCTTGATTAAAATACAGAAACCAGTGCCTATCATTTACAGTCAAACCCCACAGACTATACCATAGTTTACTTAAACAGTTCCTTATACCACACTGACCCATGCATGCCTCTCACCCTCCTGATTTTTCAGGTCCAGCAACCCAAAGCTTCCTTCACTTCATCTTGCTGTCTCTTTCTTTATGTTCCACTTCCCTTACTATCTCTACTTCCAATATGTAGATTCTTTTAGCCTTTGGTCACTCATTCATTCCATTAATATTTTGCTAAATCTGCAGTTATAGATGAAATATACTTTAATTAATGCAGTTATTACTTGTTCATAAAAAGCATGTCATATACATTGTACATTGATGTATTTGTTTATGACACTACTGTGCTAAGACAGAAAAACAGTTATCATTGTGTGTGTGTGTGTGTGTGTGTGTGTGTCTGTTTGAGGTTACACCATGAGTGAACTTATTTATTTACTTAGTGCCAGGAAAGCAGACAAAAAAGGCCACATTTGTTCACCCTGTTTCCTGCATTAGTGATGTAGTGCCATTAACAGATGAAGAAAGGCTGCCTTTGCCCACATCCATTCTGGAGCTGTCATGTGTAATATTGGTATATTTTTCTCAGCTGCTTGAATTCCTCAAGCTTTTTTCAGCTGAGGCTTTGTAACTCTGGTGTTGCCACCTACAGTAATCTAACCCCAATCTACTCATTTAAGTGACAGCAGTCAGCTTTGTATTGAAACTGATATTAATATTTCTCTAAAGATACAGTCTCTTCACCTGACATTAACACTTCTTAAAATCTGTCGCTTTGTTAATGCACTTTATTCTTACAGGACAGAAATACTGCTCCAAATGTGAGTTATGTTATGATTCAGTCTGAACATTTCTCATGTTAATGAAACTAAGTATGAATTGCTCATGGAATGCCCTGGTATCTGGCTGGCAGGTAGACAGGCACCTGGCACTCAATAAGATTGGTCATGCTTTACACTGGCTTGTGCCAGAGTTCAAGAAAGTTTCCTTCTCGGACAAGATAAAGCAAGCAGCTAGGCAGCTGGGCTTCGTGTCTCCAGCCCTTGTGCAGTCCATGTATATCTTTAAGCAGCCAGGCATTGGTGGTGAAGGTGAGTTATGATTGCATTTATGTTTGAAGACTGTTTAAATTGTTGATATGAGGATTAGTATATCTGTTGTAGAATTAATGTAACTTCTTGATGAATAGTTAAAGTCTTATTTCTTGAGGGTTGGTTTAGGAACTTTACCTTGTGGACTGGTCTTGCTCTCACTGCCAATTTAAACCTACCTGTTTGAGGATCAGTATAACACTTGTTGCATCATCATCAGTGTAATATTGTTATTTTATTCTTTCATATTTGTTCGCCATTTCTTGCTTTAGCATGGTAGTGTCAGGAACAGACAAAAAAGGATGCATTTGCTCGTATTCATTCTCTGGCTGTCATGTGCATTGCTCTGAAACCACAGCCCCCTACCCACATTCAGGCCCCACATACCTTTCTTTTGTTTACCCCAGCACTTGCTATGCATGCCTTCCACTCTTCTGTATGTTCTGGCCCCAATCACTCAAAATCCTTTTCATTCCATCCTTCCATCTTCAGATTGGTCTTGCCCTTCACATTGTCCCCTCCACTTCTGACACATATACCTCTTTTGTTAACCTCTCCTCACTGTTCTCTCTGTGTGTCCTAACCATTTCAGCACACCTTCAGCCCTCTCAACCATGCTATTCACATGACCACACCTCACTCTTACCCTTTTATTCCTAACTTGATCAGACCCCCCTCTCACCTCATTTGTGTGCAAATATTTCATTCCCAACACATCCACTTAGCAATACATGTATTGGAAATGAGGTGACCTTGATTAGGGTGTTCCATTGCTTGTGATGTCCAAGCTCAAAAAAATTATATACATACAGAAAGGGGCTTTCTGGTCTAAACACTCAACAAAGTGAGCATCATGCACTGGATACAATGAACTGGATCAATGTGGTGTTAGGGGTGTAATGTGTTGCCAATGGACTGAACCAAGGCAATTGAATATGAAGACAACAATAGTTGGTCCTTGGTGCATGGCTGTGGTTAGATGGCTACGATTTCAGTGCATTATACATAGTCAGTAGAGACTGGATGTGTGCAAGTGAAACCATTGTTTAAATGTTCCTGATGCTACTTCATGAAGGTGAGAAAGGCAATAAGGTACAAAAAATAGACCTTAAAACTATGTGAAATATACATGTCTTTAAGGATAAAATCAAACTTGTCTGTCCTCTCAGTAACCCCGCACAAAGACTGCACGTTCCTGTCAACTGAGCCACAGAGCTGTATTGGTTTCTGGTTTGCTCTGGAGGATGCGACACTTGAAAATGGTTGCCTCTGGTATACTCCTGGCTCCCACAAAAACCCCACCAATCGCAGGTCAGTTCCAGCACTTCCAGTGCTGCTTCTTAGCCTTTACTGCCACTGGCAGAGGGCAACTGTAGAGCAGTGTTTCCAGAGGATCTTATCATCTATTCGTACTTAATGTTTTAACTTACTACTTCCACCTAATGCTCCTGCCTGATATTCCTACATACTACATGTACCTAATGTCTCTACATTATGCCTCTTTGTAATATTCCTTCCTATTCCTTCTGTGTATTGCTCCTACCATTTTAACAGAAGATAGGACAAGCATATAGGGCTCACTGTTGGAAAATTGAGTTACAAAGAATGAGGTGTGTGAATTAAGTATTGTTAAGTGTTATGTGTTACAAGGAGAAATTTTTCATTTGTAGACAGACTGCCAGCAGTCCCCATGTGGTGTGGCAGAAAGAAAAGACAGCTATCTGGGTTAAAGGTGTTAGAAGCACTGGGTTCTGAATGAGTTACTTTGTAATATAGATGCATAATGGTTCACAGACTACAGCATACTGTCAAGTACTGAGATGACATATCATAGGTACCGTAAAGAGCCACAGCAATAAAGAGATGGAGTTTGACAAGTAACATTAGCAGGTCTTCCAGTCTTGTTGAATATTCAAAATGTATTCTGATACAGTTTTGGCTGACAGATAACATATCCAGGTCCATCTCCCTTTATGAGAAGTCAGATATATCTTAGTTTTCTCCCGAAGGTTTGTCCGTAACCCTGAGAATACTGGAGATCTAACTGGCTTCACTGCACCTCCTGATCCATACAACCCTACAAAATATGTCCCAATCCCTGTCCCTAAAGGTAAGTATATATTTCAACCGTCCCTATGCATGTATCTGTATTTAAATTAGATGCTGAGATATGAATTGCTATGAAGTGTTTTATTCAGTATATTTCACTATAACATCAGTACAAGAGTCACCTTGGAAGCAGTTGACAAAGCATATAAAGATGAATGAAAACAGTTTTTCCCAAACTATACAAATACCAGAGTGCTACTTCAGGAAAATTCCTCTCTCAGAGTTGCCAATGTCATCAACTTTGAAATTTAATGTAAAGTCTGTCACTAAATATATTCTTTTTTTTTTTTTTTTTTTTTTTTATACCTCGTCGCTGTCTCCCGCGGTTGCGAGGTAGCGCAAGGAAACAGACGAAAGAAATGGCCCAACCCCCCCCCCCATACACATGTACATACACACGTCCACACACGCAAATATACATACCTACACAGCTTTCCATGGTTTACCCCGGACGCTTCACATGCCTTGATTCAATCCACTGACAGCACGTCAACTCCTGTATACCACATCGCTCCAATTCACTCTATTCCTTGCCCTCCTTTCACCCTCCTGCATGTTCAGGCCCCGATCACACAAAATCCTTTTCACTCCATCTTTCCACCTCCAATTTGGTCTCCCTCTTCTCCTCGTTCCCTCCACCTCCGACACATATATCCTCTTGGTCAATCTTTCCTCACTCATTCTCTCCATGTGCCCAAACCATTTCAAAACACCCTCTTCTGCTCTCTCAACCACGCTCTTTTTATTTCCACACATCTCTCTTACCCTTACGTTACTTACTCGATCAAACCACCTCACACCACACATTGTCCTCAAACATCTCATTTCCAGCACATCCATCCTCCTGCGCACAACTCTATCCATAGCCCACGCCTCGCAACCATACAACATTGTTGGAACCACTATTCCTTCAAACATACCCATTTTTGCTTTCCGAGATAATGTTCTCGACTTCCACACATTTTTCAAGGCTCCCAAAATTTTTGCCCCCTCCCCCACCCTATGATCCACTTCCGCTTCCATGGTTCCATCCGCTGACAGATCCACTCCCAGATATCTAAAACACTTCACTTCCTCCAGTTTTTCTCCATTCAAACTCACCTCCCAATTGACTTGACCCTCAACCCTACTGTACCTAATAACCTTGCTCTTATTCACATTTACTCTTAACTTTCTTCTTCCACACACTTTACCAAACTCCGTCACCAGCTTCTGCAGTTTCTCACATGAATCCGCCACCAGCGCTGTATCGTCAGCGAACAACAACTGACTCACTTCCCAAGCTCTCTCATCCCCAACAGACTTCATACTTGCCCCTCTTTCCAAGACTCTTGCATTTACCTCCCTAACAACCCCATCCATAAACAAATTAAACAACCATGGAGACATCACACACCCCTGCCGCAAACCTACATTCACTGAGAACCAATCACTTTCCTCTCTTCCTACACGTACACATGCCTTACATCCTCGATAAAAACTTTTCACTGCTTCTAACAACTTGCCTCCCACACCATATATTCTTAATACCTTCCACAGAGCATCTCTATCAACTCTATCATATGCCTTCTCCAGATCCATAAATGCTACATACAAATCCATTTGCTTTTCTAAGTATTTCTCACATACATTCTTCAAAGCAAACACCTGATCCACACATCCTCTACCACTTCTGAAACCACACTGCTCTTCCCCAATCTGATGCTCTGTACCTGCCTTCACCCTCTCAATCAATACCCTCCCATATAATTTACCAGGAATACTCAACAAACTTATACCTCTGTAATTTGAGCACTCACTCTTATCCCCTTTGCCTTTGTACAATGGCACTATGCACGCATTCCGCCAATCCTCAGGCACCTCACCATGAGTCATACATACATTAAATAACCTTACCAACCAGTCAACAATACAGTCACCCCCTTTTTTAATAAATTCCACTGCAATACCATCCAAACCTGCTGCCTTGCCGGCTTTCATCTTCCGCAAAGCTTTTACTACCTCTTCTCTGTTTACCAAATCATTTTCCCTAACCCTCTCACTTTGCACACCACCTCGACCCAAACACCCTATATCTGCCACTCTGTCATTCAGTATATACTTAAATAAAACATAGGGATATCACAGGTAGTGCCTTGTTCAGGCCCTGGACAAAGAGACATAGAGGGGAGTGACTGAGGACGTGAATATCTGGCACTATGCAGCTGAAGATATTGTTGTTATGATAGCAATTTAGCTCACAAGAGATAAAACCGTCAATCGCCAAAATGTTTGAGAAGGGTTATGCATTTCTCACCCTGATCTGCAGACATCATACAAGCATGGGGAACATGTTGAAGTTGTTGTCATGAATTCTGGTTTGTGAAAATATTGGTCCTGAAGTACACAAAAGTATGAGGAAAAAACATTTCTCATCTGACAAATCAACTTCTGTGCACAGTGAACAATAAAGCGTGAAAGCACATGTTCACTTTAGCTAACTGGACTCAATATGTGTTAAATACTTTTAATCTACTTGAGGTGAACACAAATAAAGTGAATTCACATATCTAACTAAAAGAAAAAACAAAGTGTTAAGGACCATAAATTAGAGGTTGACTCTGCCAGAAAAGTCGGATTCATTGAAAACTAGCAATTTACTAAATGATGTCAGTTGTGTGCTAGAAAAATTATACACCAGAATTGTAAGGTAAAATGTTTTGGCTCTACTGAAATCTGATGAGACACAGGTTCCTCCCTTTTAAATAGTCCATGACATTACAGACTAATGTAGATTAGCTATATAAAGTTATTGTAACTTTTTCAGTTTAATATGTTTTGGATTTTTAAAAGTTCACATGTCTGGAAAGAAAGACAAGGACAAAAAAAATCTATTAATGGCTTTCCAAACATCTGTAACTCCTTTTTTGTTTACAAGCCAAAATAATATGATGGCTGGTTAGTTATGGGCTGGGATATAAGCTACCCATAGGGTTTTGATATGACTGACAAAAACAGGTAATTTTTCCCTTTGATACTTAGGATTATGATTTGCTCATCCATGAAAGATGAACTGTTTTCACAAGTGAATACTATATTTAGATTGAGAAAGTATGGTTTTCAGAGAAGTATAACCAGAGGAATGGTAGAAATGAACTGTACAAGTTACTGTCATCATATCACAACACCAGTTAACAATGAGTCCATGTATTTATATCTGTAACATATGTCATCATCAAAAAACTAAGAAAGTTTATATTTGGCTCTTCAGGTACACTGGTGCTCATCAATGGTCAGGTGGACCACAAGAGTGAGAAGAATACTTCATCTAATTCTCGCCACATTTATACTTTCCATGTTATTGAGCGTCACAACACAACTTGGGATCCACGCAACTGGCTTCAGCCCACAAAGGATATGCCTTTCACAGGACTTTATGAGAATGAGCCTTAAATTTCTATTTCTCATCAGTCAGATGAGTGTGCTCTCATGCTACCATTTTGGCCTCATAAATGAGGAGGTTCCCTAACTTTTTCTTTCTTACTTGTTTGCCATATCTCATGTAAGCGAGGGTGTGCCAAAAACAAACAAAAAGGCCTCATTTGCTAACCTCCACTCTGTAGTTTGTCATGTGCAGTGCTTCAGAACCACAACCTCTCGATCCACAACCAGACCCCACTGACCTTTCCATGGTGGTTTCTCCATATGCTTAACATGCCCTGGTTCATTCCTTATACAGCCTGTTGACCTTTGTAAACCACTTCACTTCAGTTCACCATCTCTTTAAACATCTTTCACCCTCTTGCATGTTCAAGTCCTGAGGACTATCAATAAATAAAGTAAATATGGGGCCAAGATGTGGATAGGGAGCTGTGGTTAAGGTGCATTGCACATGACAGTCAGAGACTGAGTGTGAACGAATGTGGCCTTTATTGTTGATTTTCCTGGCACTATTTCGTTGATGCAGGGGGCGGTGATGCTATTTCCTGTGGGTTGGGGTGGCACTGGGAATGGATGAAGGCCTGTGAGTAGGAATATGTACATGTGTACATATGTATATTGCTGTGTATGTATATATGTTGATATGTATGTGTATGGGTGTATATGTATATCTGTATGTTTATGAGTGGATGGGTCTTTCTGTGTCTGTTTCCTGGCCTTGTGTTACCAATCTAGAAGGATCCAACTTTTCTTTTTTCACCTAATGCTGTCCCCATAACACAAACAGATTCCAAGAATACCTGTTTGCTGGAAGATGCACTCCACTGCTTGCTATAAGTCTAATAACACTCACATAATCATGCCAAGGACATTACATTACTTACTTGTGGGAAACTAGAAACAGGAGTACTTGTTTAGTGAATGCTACACAGTGTATGCTTAATGGTGGCCACTTTTGCCTGAATCCAACTGGAAGAAAATTCCAATTTATTTAAGATCTTTCCTCCAAAGCTTCAATAACAGGCCAGTAAGATTTAATCTGGCAGCATTTTCTAACCATATTAACAATCATCTCACAGCTGGTGCTGTAGCCACTTTCTGAAAATATTGTAGTAACATGTAAGGTAGAATAAAAAGAAGTCTGATTATAATATTATATTAAAAAGAAAACTCCTTACTCAAGAGATGCCTCATGATCTAAACAAAAAAATACCACTTGCAATACATAAAAGTTCAGTATTTATGGTCTGAGGGAGATATAAAAGGAAACTGCAATAAAATAGTTAGATTTCCTGTAATACATAAATTTCTTTTTAAACTAACCATTCAAATAGTTATATATCAAAATTGAATATGGCTGTAAAATGGTGACTGTCACTGTCATATTGAAAAATGTTTGTAATACTGATTAAAATACATAGGTTTACACATGATCATTAATTGTTGTTGAATTAGTACAGTATGAGTGAAAGACAGACTCTTAACTTGCAGTGTTGATTTTCAGAGTCCATTCCTTATCATGTTTGCTTTACTCAGCTTCTAATAACATTACAATGAAGCAGATGATACATAATTTCTTTCATATATTTGCCAGTTTGAATCTGAATCATCATATGTATTTACATATTTTATTATACATAATTGCCATTACCCACATTAGTAAGGTAGCACTAGGAAACAGACGAAGAAAGGCCCATCTGTTCATATACACATACACGCCCATACACATACATATCAACATATAGACACATATGTACATACATGCCCATACACATACATATCAACACTTTCCTATGAGTCCACGGGGAAAAGAAACACGAAAAGTTCCCAAGTGCACTTTCGTGTAATAATCGCATCATCAGGGGAGACACAAGAGAGAAATATAACAGTCAGTTGATATACATCGAAGAGACGAAGCTAGGACGCCATTTGGCAAACATGTGATTGTCCAAATGGCGTCCTAGTTTCGTCTCTTCGATGTATATCAACCGACTGTTATATTTCTCTCTTGTGTCTCCCCTGATGATGTGATTATTACACGAAAATGCACTTGGGAACTTTTTGTGTTTCATTTTCCCTGTGGACTCATAGGAATATCTTGATCACGCGCAAAATTGTGATCCTTTCCAATGTCAACACATATATATACACAGCGTGTTTATGTATATGAGTGGATGGGTCTTTCTTTGTCTCTTTCCTGGTGCCACCTTGCTGATGCGGGAAATGGCGATCAAGTATAAGAAATGTACACACATATATATATATATATATATTTTTTTTTCATACATATTTGCCATTTTCCGCATCAGTGAGGTAGCGTTAAGAACAGAGGACTGAGCCTAAGAGGGAAAATCCTCACATGGCCCCCTTCTCTGTTCTTTCTTTTGGAAAAGTAAAAACTGGAGGGGAGGATTTCCAGCCATACACATCACTCTTATGACAGTACAACAGAAATTGTTACATTTGAGGTCGGTACTAATATTAATTTTCTTGTCCATGAGCAGCTTTTCCTGAAAATCCCCTAAAATTCAGTCTTAGGCATTTGTGCCTTAATATTGGGAACAGTTTCGTTGGAACTTTAAGATATGTCTGGTTTTCAACAATGATTATATAAGAAGTTAATACAAAATATATCAGTAAAATATAAATATTTGAAAACCTTTAACACATACCAATTGCTATCTGATTCAAACTATATTTCACTTGTGTACTACAAATCACCAACAATGAAGGAAATAAGAATCCATTAAGTGCAGCAAAGTGAGACTATACATGCCAATGGTTTTTGACATCTGTTTTGTGGTGAGGTATTCATTATGAGGCATAATTTCACTAAGTAAAATTTCCACAGTCTGCCAATACCAGTGTTTGCAAGATCCAGGACAATTTTCACTGATGTAGGATATAACTATTCAGTACTCAAGATTTATCACTTTCATGATTTTGGTGTTACAGAAACATGCTGACAAGTACGATTACAACTGCTTCTACGAATTGAATCTTTTAGGAAACATTATTATTGATGGGTGGTGGTTGTGAATCATTCTTCCACTCTGGTCACTGGAATACCAGGCCACCCTTCCAACCAGGAAGGATGTCACTGCGAAAAATGCTGGAAATCCTATACACTATGATGGCTGCCACCCTAAGCCACCAGATAGAGAAGACACAGTATGATTTCTAACATCCAAAGTTGCTAGATGGATATGACACAGTATGATTGCTCGCAACATAAGTCATTAAATGGACACAACACATATGACTGTTTTCACCCTATGTCATGAGATGGATACTACACAGGAGGAAAGAACATGTGAGCTTTTGCATATAATCTTCTACATCCAGTCTTTTGAGATACAGTAATTTTCCTCCACACGAGAGCCAGCAAATAACTAATTACCATTAAGTTATATGTAGCACCCTCACTATTTGTATACTCTAATACCCTGTAGCCTGATATACATTTGATTGTTCGTTAGTTGTAACCTGATACACATTTGATTGTTCATAACTACTAACTACTGAAGTATACACTCCATTTCTTGCAAATATATCTGTTTCTTCACATATCATAAAAATGATAAATGTTTTATACCTCAACTCTTTATTATTTACTTCTCCAAACTACTTATACGTTTCCTAACAGTTTATATACCAAATGATACAACTTTGCATGACTTACAAGGGATTCACAAACAAGGAATCAAAAGAAATATAATGGCTGGGTTGGTGACTGCAAACAGTTGGTTGTGACATTCAAGAAACAGTATATGCAAGAAACATGAGAGAGGCAGATGAAGGTCGATACCAAGGGTGAATCAGGAAGACACAATGAGGAAGTTACCAAGTACGATCTCCAATTGGTAGTCTTCTCCATTAAATGACATTAAGCAAAGTCCTGTGATGCTTCCAAAATTTCACCAGTGTAGGTCCCTGAAGAGGAAAATACAAGAGATCAATTGTTTACATAATTCAGAAGCTAGTTCTTTAAATTTCAAAGAGAAAGGATATGTAATCACAAAAATAGAGAAAAATAAACAAAAATTAAATGAAAGATAATTCTAGGGAACAATTTGCATACTAACATTATTGTAAGAGACTTGGACTATGTCAAAAGTAATTAAATTGCACATTAAACAAGCTTAACTTTCATCAAAGTGAGGTCAGTATCACTAAATAGTGAAGTCAGTATCACTATATACCATTTTACAGTACAGGTGAATAATAATGTGTCACTCCTCTATTTCATGCCTGGTCTGTTATTTTCTGCACTTACAACGAGAATGTACCATACTTTGCACCTGCCTCATCCTCAGCTCATTCCGAGACCAAGCAGCACTTCCATCTCCTTTCTTTAAAAATTCAACTGTAAACCCATCCACTCCTCCTGCTTTGCCACCCACCCTTCTTCATCTTTGCCACTTATCTTTTCACCAAACCACTTGCCATGACTATCTCTCTTCACATACTTCCATGTCCCAAACAACCACTGATCATCTAAAACATTCAACAGTCCTTCAAAATATTTACTCCATCTCCTTTTCACACTCTTCTTTGTCTATTAACACTTTTCCATCTACTCCCTTTACTGCTTTCATTTGTTCTCTTGTTCTTACATTAGTCATGCCCTTACAAATAATTTTGCCTTAGCCCTTACAAATAATTTTCCCTTAAGTCTGATGATACTCTCAACCCAATTCTCATGTGCCCTCTTTTTTTCAGCCCCTCTTATGACCTTGGCTTCATCTGCAACCATGTTTAGGCATGAATCCAGTCCACAAGGGTACCCACAGATTTCTCATAACCTTCTAGAGCACTGGTCTATAGTATCATTATAGGACTAATCTATTCTCTCGAAGAGCTTGATTAGCTCCATGTGGTTGCCATGATTGTACCTCCTCTTTGGGTCCTGTGCTCCTAGTTATCCCCTTTTTGTTTCCTCCACCACATATTCAAAATCAAGAACTACATGATCACTCTCTCTCTAATTAAAGCAACTTACTACACATGTTCGATTTCCATGCTGCACTGTGTAATGACAAGGTGAAGGAGAGATGGTGTATCACCACCCCTACTTCTTGTATGTTTTGTGACGTACTTGTACATGAAGCTCTCCGGTTCATTGACAAGGAATTTCCATCTCCATGGGAATCAAAGGTCTCCTGTCTATATCCCTGTAACTGAAATTCCCCATTATCTATCATTTCCAATCTCCAAAAAGGGAGTGTCTCTTCTCACCCTTCACTATCCTCATTTTTCCTTCACTAATCTCAATGCGCAACTGCTCTGGATTACTGAAGCTCCTTGGGGTTTGTACACTAAGAGTAATACAACAGACTTCCTTCTCACAATAATCTCACCCATTATGTATCGTCTAAGGGTACCATGTATTGATATTGCCTGAAACAGAACATATTACCTTATTAAGATGGCTAATCCCCCTATCATGTACTCAATTTGAAAGATTTTAGTTAGTTTGTGAGTTTCCTTTTAACCATTCCCACAATTTTGAGGTTGCAATCGCTCACACAATCCTTCAATTCCATTTATTTTTCCTCTTAAATTCTCGGCTGTCTGCATCTGTCTACATTTGTGTTTGTGTGTCTGTCTGCTTGCTTGTACAGATTAAGAGGCATGAAAAAATTCATTTAAGGTACAGAGACATATGCCAATAAAAGTAAAACAATACAATAAATTATCAACCATAGCAGGGCTCATACAAACAATGTATTTGACATATAACTGTGTATGTGTATTGTGTGTGAGTCTGCTTGCTTATGCAGATTAGAAGATAGAAAAAAATAAGGCAAGGGATTGAAGCTAATGAAAGTACAACACTATGTACAATCTACCAAATACAGTATGTCTGATACAAAGAATGTGTATGGTGTACAATTGACAATAATGTACATGTATAAATACTCACCGTTTTCTTCAATTTTGTTGGGATCAATAACAATACAGTTTTTAATGGTACATTTCCGCTCCACGTTAGTGGCTATGAGACTGTTTTCTATGACACACCTGAAAAGAAAATTTATTTTGTTGTATGAAATTAACCAACAGTGGTGATTGTGCTTAACAGAGTACAAAATCACCTACTGCTTGCATCATGGATCCTAATTATCCCAACCAATGACCATTCTTAGAAACTCATGCAGTTGGCTTGAGGTAAAAACTGATAGACACACATAAGGAAGTGGGGCTAGCAAAAGATCACAGGCACAGGAAAAGACTTAGATAATGCATTTCATCATAATGTAAAATTCACTACATAGAATGCAGTTTCTGACACCCTAACTTTGACCCTCTCATCAGTAAGTTAATTACTACACTCGGGACCCAAAATAAAGATAATTATGTAGGAGTATATGCACATGGACAATTTACAGAAAAATTTTATCAAACAAACTGCAGTGTATAAAAAAGTACCATGCAGTCTGATGCAAACCAAAGACTTACCCTGCTGCAATTGTGATATGATCCCCCAAAACACAGTTCAGTAAACGGACGAAGGAGTTGATGCGACAGTGGTTTCCTACCACAGTGCTTGTTATGTTGGTCTTCTCGCATATGACTGATCCTGAGCCAATCAAACTGTCCTCACTTACCTGTTGAAATATATTTAACTGAGCTGAGTAGAAAGATAAAGCGAGTTAGTGCTGTGATCAGAAGACATAAAAAATATTTAAAATAATACTGTACTGAAATGTGTGAGTGGCAGTATAGGCCTTAGGTGTGTTTTCATGTCTCAAACACCCAAGATACTCCACATGGTGTGTGTAACACGTTCAGTATTTGTAAGAGTTCAGTATTTATACAGACAAAGATGGGTATGTCTAAAGGTATAACATTTCCAACAGTGGTGATGAGATGTGTCTTGGGTCTCAAACACAAAATAAAGGAAGAGGGTGGATGTACAGGAAATGAAATGCTTGAGGATAATATGCAGTGTAAAGCTGGTTGACTGTGTAAGGAATGACTGTGTTAGGGAGATGTATAGTAGAAGGTGCAGTTTAACTGAAAGAGCCAACCAGGGATTGCTGAAATGGCTCAGGCATATGGAGAGGATGATCAAAGGAAAATTGACTGAAAAGGATCTACAGACTGGAAGTTAAAGGAGCAGGGGAGGAGGAGAAGATGGACTATGAGATGAAAGGACAGAATGAAGGAAGCTTTGGGGCACTGAGGCCTGAATGTTCATGAGTAAGAAAGGCCTGCACTGGACAAAATGAATAAGAGCAATGTGTGATATGGGGGCAATGGTCTGTCTATAGGCTGAACTGTGGCATATGAGATGGTTATGATAAACCATGAAAAGGCCACAAGGCTTACTGTTAGACAGCAGGCTCTGGCTTAAGTAAAAAACCAACATGACAGCTTGAGACTGGATATAATGCACATAAGACTATTGTTCATCTACTCTAGATGCTACTTTGTTATGGTGTGAAAGGGAATTACACAATAAAAAGAAATGATAGTAAGTTTCAAACTAATAAAAGAAAAGAATACTTCAGTTAGATTAGCAGTGAAACAAATTTCTTACAGCCAATCATGATGTTTGATATCGACCTGGTAACCCTGAGGTTAATGGGTAGAAAGTTTCAGTGCAGAGAGCCCTAATATATGATGGATTCTGCGAATGAGAAACTTTCATGATTGGTACTCCAGCAGCTCTCATAACATAACTGTGGTTTATTTCCTTTTTTCAACCATCCCTCCAATATTAAAACTTTAGCCCATTAATATGCTGTATAAATGGACTCAGATGTTATAAATGCAGTGAACTTAAACCAAGTATCCTATTTGTATTCATGGAAGCGGAAGTGAATCATAGGGTGGGGGAGGGGACGAAAATCCTGGGAGCCTTGAAGAATGTGTGGAAGTCGAGAACATTATCTCGGAAAGCAAAAATGGGTATGTTTGAAGGAATAGTGGTTCCAACAATGTTGTATGGTTGCGAGGCGTGGGCTATGGATAGAGTTGTGCACAGGAGGGTGGATGTGCTGGAAATGAGATGTTTGAGGACAATGTGTGGTGTGAAGTGGTTTGATCGAGTAAGTAATGTAAGGGTAAGAGAGATGTGTGGAAATAAAAAGAGCGTGGTTGAGAGAGCAGAAGAGGGTGTTTTGAAATGGTTTGGGCACATGGAGAGAATGAGTGAGGAAAGATTGACCAAGAGAATGTATGTGTCGGAGGTGGAGGGAACGAGGAGAAGTGGGAGACCAAATTGGAGGTGGAAAGATGGAGTGAAAAAGATTTTGAGTGATCGGGGCCTGAACATGCAGGAGGGTGAAAAGCGGGCAAGTAATAGAGTGAATTGGATCGATGTGGTATACCGGGGTTGACGTGCTGTCAGTGGATTGAATCAGGGCATGTGAAGCGTCTGGGGTAAACCGTGGAAAGCTGTGTGGGGCTTGGATGTGGAAAGGGAGCTGTGGTTTCGGGCATTATTGCATGACAGCTAGAGACTGAGTGTGAACGAATGAGGCCTTTGTTGTCTTTTCCTAGCGCTACCCCGCACACATGAGGGGGGAGGGGGATGGTATTCCATGTGTGGTGAGGTGGCGATGGGAATGAATAAAGGCAGACAGTGTGAATTGTGTGCATGGGTATATATGTATGTGTCTGTGTGTGTATATATATGTGTACATTGAGAGGTATAGGTATGCACATTTGCGTGTGTGGACGTGTGTGTGTATATACATGTGTATGGGGGTGGGTTGGGCCATTTCTTTCGTCTGTTTCCTTGCGCTACCTCGCAAATGCGGGAGACAGCAACAAAGCAAAATAAATAAATATAAATTTTTCATTATTAATTTCATTAATAACAAAACATCCCCATTTTCTAATTCATTTGTTTCGGTTTATTTATATCACACAGTAAACATGCTGCTGATCTTACCTGAGCCTTCTCCGGGATGTTTGCTGAAGGATGCTTAGTACTCCATGATGAGTTGGGGTAAACTTGTTCAAACAATGAATGCATCTGAAATTTAAGTAAAAAAGTTCAAGATAATTCAAGAAAAAAATCCATATTACATGAAGAAGAAATCTTAAAGAGCAGGGCTTCCCAAGCTTTTTAATCCACAATCTCAAAATCCATGCTTCATACTCTACAAGCAAATTTCACCTCTAGTTATGCAAGCCATCTTGGAGAAAATTTCATATAACTGACAGCAGAAACAGAAGAGTAAAGGTAAGCTCAGGTCAGAGTGTAGAAGTAGAAGGAATGTGTTACAAACCTATATGAGAGAAACACAGGCAAAGGGGAACAACGGCGCAAGAATCGAGATATTAGAAAAATTTCAAAAACAGCTGTCTATTCTTTTAAGTTTTATGTATCATTAGAGTAAATCATATGGTGAACCTGATTTGATGTTTTGGAGCCAACTGACCCTTCTATTGAGTTCCCAGTAGGAGTTGAGGGTATTGGCACGAACACATACACCAGGGTGATGGTAGACACAACAAACTCGAGCATCCAGCTGGCAAGAATTGTGATGACGTGACAATACAACACTGCTGTTGAACTTAGTCACTAAATCATCATATTCTTCCTTTTCTAAAACATCATGGATATCTGAAATGAGAAAAAAGTTATTTACTTATTTATTCATTTTGCTTTGTCGCTGTCTCCCGCTTTTGCGAGATAGCGCAAGGAAACAGATGAAAGAAATGGCCCAACCCACCCCCATACACATGTATATACATACACGTCTACACAGGCAAATATACATACCTATACATCTCAATGTACACATATATATACGCACACAGACACATACATATATACCCATGCACACAATTCACACTGCCTTTATTCATTCCCATCGCCACCTCGCCACACATGGAATACCATCCCCCCCCCCTTCCTGTGTGTGAGGTAGCGCTAGGAAAAGACAACAAAGGCTCCAGTCGTTCACACTCAGTCTCTAGCTGTCATGCAATAATGCCCGAAACCACAGCTCCCTTTCCACATCCAAGCCCCACACAGCTTTCCACGGTTTACCCCAGACGCTTCACATGCCCTGATTCAATCCACTGACAGCACGTCAACCCCGGTATACCACATCGATCCAATTCACTCTATTACTTGCCCGCTTTTCACCCTCCTGCATGTTCAGGCCCCGATCACTCAAAATCTTTTTCACTCCATCTTTCCACCTCCAATTTGGTCTCCCACTTCTCCTCGTTCCCTAAACCTCCGACACATACATCCTCTTGGTCAATCTTTCCTCACTCATTCTCTCCATGTGCCCAAACCATTTCAAAACACCCTCTTCTGCTCTCTCAACCACGCTCTTTTTATTTCCACACATCTCTCTTACCCTTACATTACTTACTCGATCAAACCACTTCACACCACACATTGTCCTCAAACATCTCATTTCCAGCACATCCACCCTCCTGCGCACAACTCTATCCATAGCCCACGCCTCGCAACCATACAACATTGTTGGAACCACTATTCCTTCAAACATACCCATTTTTGCTTTCCGAGATAATGTTCTCGACTTCCACACATTCTTCAAGGCTCCCAGGATTTTCGCCCCCTCCTCCACCCTATGATTCACTTCCGCTTCCATGGTTCCATCCGCTGCCAGATCCACTCCCAGATATCTAAAACACTTTACTTCCTCCAGTTTTTCTCCATTCAAACTTACCTCCCAATTGACTTGACCCTCAACCCTACTGTACCTAATAACCTTGCTCTTATTCACATTTACTCTTAACTTTCTTCTTTCACACACTTTACCAAACTCAGTCACCAGCTTCTGCAGTTTCTCACATGAATCAGCCACCAGCGCTGTATCATCAGCGAACAACAACTGACTCACTTCCCAAGCTCTCTCATCCCCAACAGACTTCATACTTGCCCCTCTTTCCAAAACTCTTGCATTCACCTCCCTAACAACCCCATCCATAAACAAATTAAACAACCATGGAGACATCACACACCCCTGCCGCAAACCTACATTCACTGAGAACCAATCACTTTCCTCTCTTCTTACACGTACACATGCCTTACATCCTCGATAAAAACTTTTCACTGCTTCAAACAACTTGCCTCCCACACCATATATTCTTAATACCTTCCACAGAGCATCTCTATCAACTCTATCATATGCCTTCTCCAGCTCCATAAATGCTACATACATATCCATTTGCTTTTCTAAGTATTTCTCACATACATTCGTCAAAGCAAACACCTGATCCACACATCCTCTACCACTTCTGAAACCACACTGCTCTTCCCCAATCTGATGCTCTGTACATGCCTTCACCCTCTCAATCAATACCCTCCCATTTCATTTACCAGGAATACTCAACAAACTTATACTTCTGTAATTTGAGCACTCACTCTTATCCCCTTTGCATTTGTACAATGGCACTATGCACGCATTCCGCCAATCCTCAGGCATGTCACCATGAGTCATACATACATTAAATAACCTTACCAACCAGTCAACAATACAGTCACCCCCTTTTTTAATAAATTCCACTGCAATACCATCCAAACCTGCTGCCTTGCCGGCTTTCATCTTCCGCAAAGCTTTTACTACCTCTTCTCTGTTTACCAAATCATTTTCCCTAACCATCTCACTTTGCACACCACCTCGACCAAGACACCCTATATCTGCCACTCTATCATCAAACACATTCAACAAACCTTCAAAATACTCACTCCATCTCCTTCTCGCATCACCACTACTTGTTATCACCTCCCCATTAGCGCCCTTCACTGAAGTTCCCATTTGCTCCCTTGTCTTACGCACTTTATTTACCTCCTTCCAGAACATCTTTTTATTCTCCCTAAAATCTAATGATACTCTCTCACCCCAACTCTCATTTGCCCTCTTTTTCACCTCTTGCACCTTTCTCTTGACCTCCTGTCTCTTTCTTTTATACATCTCCCACTCAATTGCATTTTTTCCCTGCAAAAATCATCCAAATGCCTCTCTCTTCTCTTTCACTAATAATCTTACTTCTTCAGCCCACCACTCACTACCCTTTCTAATCAACCCACCTCCCACGCTTCTCATGCCACAAGCATCTTTTGCGCAATCCATCACTGATTCCCTAAATACATCCCATTCCTCCCCCACTCCCCTTACTTCCATTGTTCTCACCTTTTTCCATTCTGTACTCAGTCTCTCCTGGTACTTCCTCACACAAATAATTTTACTTTGGCCATTTTCAGCATACCTTTTACCCCAGTAAAACTGAGCAGCTTGGAAAGAAATCTTTGACAGCAAACTTTATTAACAATAATCTACAACACTTAAATATACATATATGAATTTATCCAATACATTCTTTTCCATATATAATGTTGAGTTGCTAAATGAAGTCTTCCATTAGCATTCCATAATTCCATATATTATATTGCACAGATCATTCATCATCTTTCACTTCATTCAAATACCATCAGCTCATACCACAAACCTCCTACTTGCTTTGCCTATGGTAGACAGCAGTTGGTGGGTAGCCACTGACCATGGAGATATATCACTGGTACTACCCAGAAGGGTATCGGGAGGGTTAGTGATGGCTACATAATAAGCCAGTACTTAAGAGGTTGTCATGTTGTACTCCTCTGACCCAGGTAACCGTCTTTTCTTTTTGCCTCACCCACAAGTTGACTGATGGCATTCTTGTCACACATAACACTTGACAACACAATTCAAACAACTCATTATTTTTAACTAGATTTTCCAGCAGTGAGTGCTATGTGCCAGCCCTGCTTTTTGGCAAAATGGTAGGAGAAATAGTTAAGAGGTAGTAGGTGGGAACACTGGACAGGAGCATTTGTTAAAAGTAGTAGATAAGAACATTTAAGTGTGAGCATTAAGTAAAAGTAGTAGGTTGGAACATTTGGCATGATTATTAGGTAGTAGTTGGTAGGTACATTAGGTAGGAGCCTCTTGAAACACTGCACTAGAGTTGCCCAATGCCTGTGGCCTGTCAAGGGTAAAGCACTAAAAGCTAAGAAGCAGCAGTGGAGTTCACCATTTATGTGGACTTTTGCCATGGCCACCCCCTTGAGAGAGTTCCCAAAGGAAACAGGCATCAGAGATATATATAGATAGACAGATAAACCTACATACTTTTTACACATCCTATATTAATCTTTCACATTCTCTAGTAATTGTTTATGAGCTCTCCATACCCAACAGCAACCACAAACATCCCCCAGCTTTCTGTTTTGTTACTTTTGCAATTTCCAGCCTCTCCTCACCTAAATTCCAGTCCATCAAACACCCAGCTTTCAAACTATCACAAGCAACTTCCTCCCTACCACTTCCCTAACTTCCAACATGTCCATTATCCAACATCTTCCTCTGACATTCACCAGCTTTCAGTCATTTACTTACTGTCATTGCTCACTCATCAAACTTCATGACTGTCATTATTTCAGCTTTATCATGCACCCACTTTTCTGCTTGTTACTAACCCAAGTTCTTCTTAGTCACTCTCCCAACTTTCTTTGTCACTCTCCAATCTTTGTATAAGTCACTCACCCTAATTTCTTCCTGTCCTGTCACTCATCTAATTTTCACTTATCACTTACCCAACTTTCTGTCACTTACTCACCTAACTTCCTCTCATTGCGGTCTTTGGAGGGCTTCTTCGTAAACTGGCGAGAGATAATGTGAGGAAGGATCTCTGCTTTGAGTGAGCCCATATCTTCACATGGGGATCTGTTACCAGAATAAGAATAGCACCATATCTGAATGTCAGAAAATTATTTTGAGAGACAGAGCTGACATATATTAATAAAAAATACCAAACAGTGGAAACAGATTTGCCAAGTTAGAGTTTCTCTGACCACTGGCTTAGTCATTTATGTACATCATTTACTATGTTCCAATCCCATGGGTTGATAAGGTGCATACAGCTTCTCAGTTCTTTAATAGACGTCTTCAATATGAGTTAAAACCCCAGAAATGGTTCCATTTCATCCAATCCCAAATCCCTACTCTAGCACATCACATGAAATATCTCAAACAATTTTCTCACTTCATCTATCCATCTCTTTTGGGGCCTAACTTTCCTTTAATACCTTCATCTGTACTACTAGCAATTCCTAGACCAACTTATCATCTACAATACAATCTACATTACCACACCACCCTGAAAGACATTGTTCACAAGCTTTCCAAAAGTCAGAGATGTAGTGATCTGTTTACTCCAGTTTTCCCCTTGATAGAATAAAAACATTATTAATGAAACTACACCATTGTTAAAGCAACTAAGCACTTATCTGTCATATTTAAACTTCTTGGCTATACATAAACAAAGGAAAAGCAAATGTTTAACCGATCAAAATTGGAAAGCCTTAGCTTTAGATGTACAATTACCACCAAACACAGCTTTCATACATGAATCAGGAAATGTGGATGATACAAAATTTCACATTACTTTCAAACTGCCAGTGATGATACAGTTTTCTTCCAATGAAAATAATTTTAGGTCTACTTTATAATCAGCAGTGTAATGTTTGGGCAAAACCTGAGAAATTAATGAAACCAGCCAACCTGTCAGGCTCAAGCTGAGAAAGAGGGCAACTTACTCTTTACTGAGAATGTAGTCAAGTAGCCATCTTTTCATAATGTAGAGGTGAGCATCAACCAGTGATGATGACACATCATGGGACTTGGCACTCTTCAAAACGCGGTTTTGCAAAGTGACAAATTCATCATAGTCACCACCTGCTACAGCATACATCAGTCGCCCAGTTCCACTCTCAGTACATATAACATCACTATCTGCCAAAGGAAGAATGACATTAAAAAAACGTTCATGGTAAATGGTAAGAATCATATAGACTAATGACAATGGAAAAAAAAAGGGACCAGCATAGCAAGCTAGCTGTCTTGTTTTGGAATAATAAATAATCTGACTCTGTACCCTTCTGGAGAATGTATAAAGAGTGAGAGAGAACAGTTCTACCAGTAAGTCAAAAATCGCCAAAATGGAAGGGAACAAAGGACACATCAGAGGTACCTTTTTAAACTAAGAAGAAGCAGCCTGATGTTCCTATCAGGGTTCAGACTTGGAGCTTCCATTATTCCTGATGTATGTGAATGACTGGCCAGAGGGATTCATATCATACTTCTGAATAAATCTCGTGATAAATTTTTGAGAGAGAAATAGAGTATTCATTGTTATCATACCTTACAATGAGGTTTCTACAATCTCAAGCATTGATCTAACACTCTGTTAATGGAATTCAGTACCAAATGCAAAGTGATAAAGTTAGAACACAGTAAAAGAAGGTCCAGTGGTGAACACTAAAAACTGTATCTGGTATAAGGTAGTTACACTACAGGGAGAGAACAGCTGCCACAGATTTCCCTACAGTAGAAGAAAGACAAAAGGAGACACACTATGACGATACTGAGTGGTTCTTTGAAACAGGAAAGAACTGACCGTCTAGAGAACAAAATCAAATTTGAACGAGAAGAGTCAGAGAAAAATTAAGGTCATGACTTTAAAAGAGTAGTGGACAAAGACAAGAGACTACATCAAGAAACAGTAAAAGTTCAAGAAACTATATGACTGAAAAGAGAGGTTAAGGGTTGGGGGTTCCAAAGCATACATCCTTTCCTGTACCCTTAAAGGGGACACAGAAATAAGCCCATGCACATGCATTCATACACATGTAAAAATTTTTAAAGGATGTCCAATTCGTCTATAGTAACTTCCTACATGTATCCAAAGAGAAGACATGGGAAGACTAAGATCTACATGTCAGTAGTGGAGAGAGTAGGTAGGTAAGGAAGACTTAGGAGATGAAAGGATGTAGTAAGGAAGGATCTGGGGTATCAGGGCCTAAATATTCAGGAAGGCAAAAGATGTGTACCAGAAAGAATGAAACAAACTGATGTGTCTCATGGAGGGGCAACATACTGACAATGGACTGAAACAGGGCACACAAAACTTTTGTGCGGTATAACGGTAGGTACTGGTTTCAATACATCACACATGGATGGGTGTAAATCAGGCCACTGTTTGTCATTCCTAACACTGCCTCCTACCTTGATAGGGTGCGAGAGGCAGTAATGTATCAAATATAAATACTCTTCCTCTATGGCTATTTGGGTCAGCTCAGTCTCAAAACATATTGTAACTGAGTAGAGGGCTCTTAATGCACCATAGCATGTACCACTACATCTCATGGATTGTGAGTACAAGTACAATGAGTCTCCTGTTACACACTTCCCCAAATTATTTGCATCTTTGGAACTCAACATGAAAGAAAGCAACAAATCATCAACCAAAGGAGTGTAAATCATCACCTAAAATGCATAGGCCATCACTAGCATATCACAGACCATTAATCACACATTAAAATTATGCAGGAACTTTGCATTCCATCCTACTTTGAATAAGAGGGTATGATGAATATATAAAGGAAGATATTAAAGCTTTCAAGATATGAAACACAAAAGTTTTTCATAGATTCCCTATGTAGTAATCCAAGCATATATAATGAGGAAAGTCTGTGCAAAATCACACAAAGAACTCTACTTATCTAATTTTCCAACAAGGTATCTCTTAGGGCATGAGTTCCTACTATAACCCACCAAAGTTGGCAAAACTTACTAATTGTAGGTTTAGTCTTGGGGCCAGGAGGTGTGGCTTTCGAGAACTCTGGTTGGTGATTGGCTGTGAGCATAGTAAGAGCAGCACCATTAGACCGATGCTGGTCCATGATTAACTGAAGCTTAGCATCTGTCACTAGATCACTTGATACTATCAAAATATCGTCAACACTTCGCTGCAAAAAAGGACACAAAAGTAATTGGATATTCCTTTATCTAAATACATTTCAGAGAAGAAAAATAAATCATCAGTGTGAGGGATTACAGGAGTCCCTGACATGAACATCCAACCTAAGAACACCCATAATTACAAACGAGTTCAAAAAACAATATTTAATTCCTCATCTGAAATACAATCAATTACTCATACTTACCAACCACAGAACTACTTCAATTACGCATCTTTTTTTGATAAAGTGATGTTTGATATATTGTTATATCAACTATACTTTCTTCAGAATACAATATCTAATTAATACTTACAGTCAGATGTAAGTATTTACTATAATGTTAGGCATTTCTAAATATTTTCTGATGTATGAACAATTTAACTAATGAACAGGGTTAGGAACGTAACCTGTTCATAAGTTGGGGACTACTGTAGTTACTCAAAAAAAGTTACATTCCAACAACTTCCAGTCTATAGCATAAAGGGTCACAATTCTACACTTATGAGAATATTGCCTAAAAGCACTAACCAATCCTTAATCTAATGAAGAACCCTTGAGAAACACTGCAGTATCACCAGTATAATACAGTCAGTTACAGAATCTGAAGTGTTCTTGCACTACTCTAATCCATATTTATCTGTTCACCATAAGTTTTTTCCCTCTGTACAGCATAGGAAATACAGTGTAATATCCTCTACTCACCATATTAATATTCAGCTTTAAATCTACTAAAAACTGAATAAGTGTAAACCTTGATCTTGGAGACAATGTATCGGAGTGAGTCTGCTGTACCAGGGTCATGGGAGGTGTTGACAGGGGCTATGTCCAGGTTTAGCTTGAGGCCATATTGTTCCACTAACTTGCTCATCTTCTGTTCTTCACCTATGCTAACCACAACTGTTACCTCTGCAAGGATATAAATAGCAAGATGATCACACTTATCTTTCCATTCATTTCTCATCTAACTCCCTATGTGTGTCTACATGACTTGAAGGAAGTCATACATATAGCTGAGGTTATGTCAGCCAGTCATTCTTGCAAATATACAATGTTCTTAAAATATGTGGTTGCTAAGTTCAAAAGAATGTACATTATTCACCTTATTCAGACAATATATTAACAATACATCCTAATAACCAACTTGTGTATGCCTACCACTCTTAAACAGGCTATCAAAGTTTCAAATCACAATGAACAACATTCAGGTTGTCATGTAGAAACTCACAAACATACTCACACTAAGCAACTTGCACTCTATATATGGTTAGAATGCAGAACAAATGCAGACACTGTACATATTCATACATATAAAACACCAGGAATGGATGAAGGCAAGCAAGTATGAATATGTAAATTTATATATGTATATGTATATGTTCATATGTGTATGTATGTATACGTGTGTTTATGGGTGTTGTCAAACTTTTTATTTCCAACACATCCATATATATATATATATATATATATATATATATATATATATATATATATATATATATATATATATGTATATATATATATATATATATATATATATATATATATATATATATATATATATATATGGGAGCGGGGGGCTGGAAATCCTCCCCTCTCATTTTTTTTTAAATTTTCCAAAAGAAGGAACAGAGAAGGGGGCCATATGAGGATATTCCCTCAAAGGACCAGTCCTCTGTTCTTAACGCTACCTCGCTAATGCGGGAAATGGCGAATAGTATGAAAAAAAAAAAAATATATATATATATATATATATATATATATATATATATATATATATATATATATATATATATTGTTAAGCAACACTGGATAATGCAATCTTAAGGTTAAGGGATGTTGGTAAGGCCATGTTTAAGATAGACCTACAAATTTTAAAACCATACCTGAGAAACCAGCCTCCTGCAGTAACTGAAGTGGGTAGCAGATCATAGGAAGTGTACCCACTGGTAGAAGGCATTTTGGGGTGTGATTAGTCAATGTTGTCATCCGCATCCCGGGACCTGCTGCCAACACAATTGCTTGGGCTTCTAAACGCATCTTGTTAGGGCAAGTCATCTGCAAGATTTAAAAACTACCTAAAATTTATTCTTCTATTTTATATGCCTAATTAAAAAACGAACGGCATCCTCCTATAAAGAAATACATGTAATATCATGGAGATATACTGGCTTCACAAACCTGATAAGATCCCACCACAAAGCATTTGAACATATGGGCAAACCAAAGAATAAAGAGCAGGGCAATTTAGTATCCAGCTGCATCATAGGCATGAATGGTCATGTGATATAATGAGACGGTGTTTGTAGCACTGTACTGATGAGTGATGTACAGTGTAGAAGCAGGAGTATGTGACGAGTCTGTCTACGGAGCGTTGGAATTTAGTTAAATCTGAATTGGCAGATCGACTGTTTAAAGCTTCTCGGGTTATTTCAGTATGAACGTGTTTTGTAAGTGTAATATTTATCGGGGATGGTGGAACCTGTGAGTAGAGATTACTGAAGTGAGCGGCGAAGGTCAGGTATCTATTTCTAAATGAGGGTTGGTGGTTAGTTACTGAGTACTGTGGGTGGACCCGGTCTAGTGCTGTTACATAGAGTGTGGTGCTGAGCATGTTAAGGTGGCTCTGTATTGGGGAGGATCTTGGTTTTACATTAAAAGATGACATTCTAGTCACAGAACCATTTGCTTCATAGGAGTGTAACGAAGCCTTGTACTGCAGGAGGAGCCCTTGTAAAAGATCTTTTCAAAGAAGGAACCTGGGGTAAGCAGCAATCATATATATATATATATATATATATATATATATATATATATATATTCACACCAGAGCTTTCACGACTGAAGCAACAGCTGGTTAGCGTGATGCAACCTCAACACACTAAAGCAATGACGTTACGTTAAACCATTAACATCTCGCCATACACGACCAAATATCATAATAAAAGTGCAGATGGAAGGCTCGAGTGATCATAAATAGATGAAAAAACATTTGGTTTCATGTCACAAGCTCCCTTACCGAGCAGCCACAACCACAACAATAACATTGACGTTTCTGGCGGATGTGAACCAGGTGATGCTGGCTCTGTTCTTCTCCCAGGACAAACGCCATACCCGGCCATTTTAATTCAAATATATCTATTATAACTTATTAGATCTATGTAATATCATAACACGAATTAAAATTAATGTGGCTGAGGTTTATTCTGGAGTTTTTGTGCCTCTGTTTTATCCCATTCTGAAGGAAATAGACAATATGTGTTTACTGGATGTTAACAAAAGATAGCTCATGGAGTAATTACAAGGCATTATGTATATATATATATATATATATATATATATATATATATATATATATATATATATATATATATAGTAACATAGAACTTGAGATAGGCTTTATGTGCATCTGTGATGAGTGCAAGCTTGGCCACTACATAGCGCTACGATCAGTGGCAGGGTAAATTATATCATCTGTCTGTTTTGAATTTTGACCTGACATGTGAAAGGAGATTTGCCGGTACTCGTGGCTCCAATGTGGTACACATTTGCCCGTATATAAAAAGCGAGACTAGTATAGGTCTATGTTTATTCTCGCTTCTAAAGTTTAATCTTACTTTAGAATAATTCAACAGTCAGTGAGTATTTAGTTTATCCTAGTGTTTCTTTGAGTGGATTAATGTGATAATAATTTCATTTGGTAATATATGAAAGGTGTCTAACACTATAAATTTTTCTTTGTCATATTTTTACAGCTTTGTCTCAGAAATCTTGTGATAATAACCTTTTAACTCGCTCCTATTCTCTTGATAAAATTTTGAGCTATCACTCTTTAAATCTCATAATTTTATATGTTTTTCGTTTATGTAATCTAAGTCGATTCAGTCTTTCTACCTTACTATGACATGTTTCTAAAATCCTGCACTATTTCCGGAGTTACCCTCCAGACTTCTTCTAAAGCGTCCATATTTTTCCCTAATTAAGTTCATGCCTGTCCTCCATATATACAGCATTGCCATGAGTACTTTTCATTTTCAATATGTTTTCCATTAGGAATTGACTGAAATATAAGGGTGTGCAAAAATCACCCCTTCTCTTTTACCCCTTATTACTTACTCGATGAAACCACCTCTCACTACGTGTTGTCATCAAACAATAAATTCCAATATATCCATCTTTCTCCTTACACCCTAGTCTATATAGCCCATATCTCGCACTCATGTACTATTGCTGGCACTACTATACTATCAAACATACCCATTTTTGCTCTTCCAGATAACGATTTCTTTTTTTTTTACACATTTTTCGGTGTTCCCAGAACCTTCGCCCCCTCACCCACCCTATGACTCACTTCCGCTTCCATAGTTCCGTTCGCTGCCATGTCCACTCCCACGTACCTAAGACACTCGACTTTCCTCCAATTTTTTTCCACTGAAACTCACACCTCATCTAACTTGTCCCTCAACCCTGCTAAACTTAATTACCTTCCTTTTATTCACATTTATTCTCAACTTTTTCCTTTGTGTATAGAATTCGCAGTTTCCGAATTAGCAAGGTAGCGTCAAAAACAGAGGACTGAGCCTTAGAGGGAAAATCCTCACTTGGCCCCCTCCTCTGTTCCTTCCTTAGGAAAAGTAAAAACTGAAGGGAGGGATTTCCAGCGCCCGGAAGCTCCTTCCACTTTTAGTCACCTACAAACACGCAGGAAATACGTAAAAAGCATTCTTTCTTTCCTATTCCCAGAGATAGGAGAATAGGGGATAGGGGAGAAAGAATACTTCCCACGTGAAGGCGACTAAAAGGGGAGGGAGCGGGGTGCTGGAAATCCTCCCCTCTTTTTTTTTTTTGATTTTCCAAAAGAAGGAACAGAGAAGGGGGCCAGGTTAAGATATTCCCTCAGAGGCCCAGTCCTCTGTTCTTAACGCTACCTTGCTAACGCGTGAAATGGCGAATAGTTTGAAAGAAAGATTCATATATATATATATATATATATACATATACATATATATATATATATATATATATATATATATATATATATATATATATATATATATATATATATATATATATATATATATACATATATGGGGGTGGTTTGGGCCATTTCTTTCGTCTGTTTCCTTGCGCTACCTCGCAAACGCGGGAGACAGCAACAAAGCAAATTGTTTAATTTGTTTATGGATGGGGTTGTTAGGGAGGTGAATGCAAGAGTTTTGGAAAGAGGGGCAAGTATGAAGTCTGTTGGGGATGAGAGAGCTTGGGAAGTGAGTCAGTTGTTGTTCGCTGATGATACAGCGCTGGTGGCTGATTCTTGTGAGAAACTGCAGAAGCTAGTGACTGAGTTTGGTAAAGTGTGTGAAAGAAGAAAGTTAAGAGTAAATGTGAATAAGAGCAAGGTTATTAGGTACAGTAGGGTTGAGGGTCAAGCCAATTGGGAGGTGAGTTTGAATGGAGAAAAACTGGAGGAAGTAAAGTGTTTTAGATATCTGGGAGTGGATCTGGCAGCGGATGGAACCATGGAAGCGGAAGTGGTTCATAGGGTGGGGGAGGGGGCGAAAATTCTGGGAGCCATGAAGAATGTGTGGAAGTCGAGAACATTATCTCGGAAAGCAAAAATGGGTATGTTTGAAGGAATAGTGGTTCCAACAATGTTGTATGGTTGCGAGGCGTGGGCTATGGATAGAGTTGTGCGCAGGAGGATGGATGTGCTGGAAATGAGATGTTTGAGGACAATGTGTGGTGTGAGGTGGTTTGATCGAGTAAGTAACGTAAGGGTAAGAGAGATGTGTGGAAATAAAAAGAGCGTGGTTGAGAGAGCAGAAGAGGGTGTTTTGAAATGGTTTGGGCACATGGAGAAAATGAGTGAGGAAAGATTGTCCAAGAGGATATATGTGTCGGAGGTGGAGGGAACGAGGAGAAGAGGGAGACCAAATTGGAGGTGGAAAGATGGAGTGAAAAAGATTTTGTGTGATCGGGGCCTGAACATGCAGGAGGGTGAAAGGAGGGCAAGGAATAGAGTGAATTGGAGCGATGTGGTATACCGGGGTTGACGTGCTGTCAGTGGATTGAATCAAGGGATGTGAAGCGTCTGGGGTAAACCATGGAAAGCTGTGTAGGTATGTATATTTGCGTGTGTGGACGTATGTATATATATGTGTATGGGGGTGGGTTGGGCCATTTCTTTCGTCTGTTTCCTTGCGCTACCTCGCAAACGCGGGAGACAGCGACAAAGCAAAATATATATATATATATATATATATATATATATATATATATATATATATATATATTTTTTTTTTTTTTTTTTTTTGCCGCTGTCTCCCGCGTGTAGGTATGTATATATATATATATATATATATATATGTATATATATATATATATATATATGGTGACGGAGTTTGGTAAAGTGTGTGGAAGAAGAAAGTTAAGAGTAAATGTGAATAAGAGCAAGGTTATTAGGTACAGTAGGGTTGAGGGTCAAGTCAATTGGGAGGTGAGTTTGAATGGAGAAAAACTGGAGGAAGTGAAGTGTTTTAGATATCTGGGAGTGGATCTGTCAGCGGATGGAACCATGGAAGCGGAAGTGGATCATAGGGTGGGGGAGGGGGCGAAAATTTTGGGAGCCTTGAAAAATGTGTGGAAGTCGAGAACATTATCCCGGAAAGCAAAAATGGGTATGTTTGAAGGAATAGTAGTTCCAACAATGTTGTATGGTTGCGAGGCGTGGGCTATGGATAGAGTTGTGCGCAGGAGGATGGATGTGCTGGAAATGAGATGTTTGAGGACAATATGTGGTGTGAGGTGGTTTGATCGAGTAAGTAACGTAAGGGTAAGAGAGATGTGTGGAAATAAAAAGAGCGTGGTTGAGAGAGCAGAAGAGGGTGTTTTGAAATGGTTTGGGCACATGGAGAGAATGAGTGAGGAAAGATTGACCAAGAGGATATATGTGTCGGAGGTGGAGGGAACGAGGAGAAGAGGGAGACCAAATTGGAGGTGGAAAGATGGAGTGAAAAGGATTTTGTGTGATCGGGGCCTGAACATGCAGGAGGGTGAAAGGAGGGCAAGGAATAGAGTGAATTGGAGCGATGTGGTATACAGGGGTTGACGTGCTGTCAGTGGATTGAATCAAGGGATGTGAAGCGTCCGGGGTAAACCATGGAAAGCTGTGTAGGTATGTATATTTGCGTGTGTGGACGTGTGTATGTACATGTGTATGGGGGGGGTTGGGCCATTTCTTTCGTCTGTTTCCTTGCGCTACCTCGCAAACGCGGGAGACAGCGACAAAGCAAAATATATATATATATATATATATATATATATATATATATATATATATATATATATATATATATATATATATATATATATATATATATATGAGCCACTGGAAGACATGTACTGAACACGGTGCAAGATAATGTTTTACCCAGTGACAGCCTGGGAACCAGGCCACTACCGGCACCGTAAATTTGAAGTAAATATGTTCAGTATGAGATGAATATTACGTTATTAACGAAAACTGTAGATATTGTTAAAAACTAGTTCATTTTGATTACAGTCTGAAAAAAAAACACGAAAAAAAAAAATGAAATTGTTAAAAGAGATGACTGACCTCCAACAAAGGAGCAGTGGCCATTAAACCCATAAGGAAGCCGTAAAAATTGAAAATACTGGATGATGCAAACAGTTGATTATATATATGTAATTAGACAGGAGACCCCTCCCCCATAAAATGAAAAAAAAAAATATAATAACGATTCCGTTTTGTTATTTTGATGTTATGTATAATTTCCTAATCCAAGAGACGTCTTGAATCTTAATGGACTTATGTATAGGAAAAGACGGTATCATAAAGAAAATAAACGAAGAAGTTACAAATGATTTTCTAATACTCTAGGGGTTTGTTGGGTCTTATTTACCCAGAATCGCAAGCTTGTTTTCAAATGACGTCACGTCCGTGTAAAGAAATGGCGGACTCGCGGTTTGGTAAGATAGCTTATTTTGCAGAGTGTGGCTCTTAACAGGGTTGTGCCATCCCTGGCTCTATGCCTTGGGTGCTGCAGACGCCAGAAACATATAGTCACTGTGGACAGTCGGGAGAGTAGAGTGTTTTCTGTGGGAGAAAAGATGGCCGTGAGCGCCAGGCTTACAGGGTTCAACAAGTATATACAAAGGATTGTGTAGGTTGGCTATTTGTTTGGGGTGTTGCACAGGGTGTGTCATGGCCTCTTCTTCCTGTGGTGTGCGGTGACACCACAGGACAGCACTGGGGTTACACTCGGCAATTGTTTGGTTCTGATGTGTTGCCATGTTGCAAACTCCACACCACTCGTGTTTGCACAGCGGCACCAGAATTGGATGACTTAGTTTGAAAACCTCAAGTAAGACTGCGAGCAGGAGTGGAGCAGAGCTTGTTCATACAAAAAGTGAATATTTAGTGAATTTTAGGATATTTTTGTCCAACGGGTGAAGTGAAAATAGGAATTATTTATCGTGTATATTTCACGTTTTGTGACTGGTTTGGTTTTTGCTACTTTTCATCAGTAAGATGAAACAGAGAGACTTTTTGGAGGTATTATTGTGATTGATCATAAATATATATTGATTTCTGTAAATTTTGAAGTAGTTAAACGTTTTAAGTTAAGGGTTTAATTACTGGAGTATTGGTATATTAGGGAAGGTGTCTGGATAATCATTTACTTTCCTAGTGCCACGTTAGTAATTAGTTTTTATAAATAAACATATTACCTTCACATCAAATGCACCTTTAGATACTGATTAATTTTGCTTGTCGTTGTTCGTTTAGTTTGTAGAATGGGGTGTAGTTTGGACCACTATTTTTCCCAACTCCAAAGCATGGCAATGATGTTTTGGTTCATGACCGTCAGGGAAGATATCGGGTCAGTTTTTGTACAAATGGGTTAGTAGTTTGTGTAAAACCAAGAAAACCCGTGAGAGGCTCACCCAACTTCTCTCAGCAGTTGAATTATGTAGAGAAAACATGATTGTTGTTAATTGGGGACCATTTGGAGTGGTTGCTATGGGTGTGCCGCATCCATGGTTATTGGCAGCTGAGGTTGGTAGATCTGCTACGCCACTCCTCACATGCCAGGCGAGGGGTTCTTCCTCCATGGTTTGTGGCGGCTGAGGCTGGGTGATAATATTACCATGCCACTCCCCAGCCTGGCGGGTGGGTGCTGCATCTCTGGTTGCTGGTGGCTTAGACTGTGGATGTATGCCACTCCCCACATCCCTGGTGGGAGTGCTTTCCCCATGATTGGTGGTAGCTGTGGCTGGGAGGGGCCTGTCCCCTTGATGGGTATTATATATATATATATATATTTTTTTTTTATTATACTTTGTCGCTGTCTCCCGCGTTTGCGAGGTAGCGCAATATATATATATATATATATATATATATATATATATATATATATATATATATAATATGGGAGGATATTGATTGAGAGGGTGAAGGCATGTACAGAGCATCAGATTGGGGAAGAGCAGTGTGGTTTCAGAAGTGGTAGAGGATGTGTGGATCAGGTGTTTGCTTTGAAGAATGTATGTGAGAAATACTTAGAAAAGCAAATGGATTTGTATGTAGCATTTATGGATCTGGAGAAGGCATATGATAGAGTTGATAGAGATGCTCTGTGGAAGGTATTAAGAATATATGGTGTGGGAGGCAAGTTGTTAGAAGCAGTGAAAAGTTTTTATCGAGGATGTAAGGCATGTGTACGTGTAGGAAGAGAGGAAAGTGATTGGTTCTCAGTGAATGTAGGTTTGCGGCAGGGGTGTGTGATGTCTCCATGGTTGTTTAATTTGTTTATGGATGGGGCTGTTAGGGAGGTGAATGCAAGAGTTTTGGAAAGAGGGGCAAGTATGAAGTCTGTTGGGGATGAGAGAGCTTGGGAAGTGAGTCAGTTGTTGTTCGCTGATGATACAGCGCTGGTGGCTGATTCATGTGAGAAACTGCAGAAGCTGGTGACGGAGTTTGGTAAAGTGTGTGAAAGAAGAAAGTTAAGAGTAAATGTGAATAAGAGCAAGGTTATTAGGTACAGTAGGGTTGAGGGTCAAGTCAATTGGGAGGTAAGTTTGAATGGAGAAAAACTGGAGGAAGTAAAGTGTTTTAGATATCTGGGAGTGGATCTGGCAGCGGATGGAACCATGGAAGCGGAAGTGAATCATAGGGTGGGGGAGGGGGCGAAAATCCTGGGAGCCTTGAAGAGTGTGTGGAAGTCGAGAACATTATCTCGAAAAGCAAAAATGGGTATATATATATATATATATATATATATATATATATATATATATATTGTTAAATGTGATTAAATGCTTTATACACTAAAGCATAGTACCCACTTCATGGTTTTTTCTAGGTCAGATTTCACAAAGCAAGCTACAGACATATATTATTTATGTATTATTTGCATATCATTTATGCAGGCAGAAGTTAACGTACATAAAAATTTTATTCAAACTGTGGCCGTATGGTATTGAGTAGTAGGTGGATTCAAGTGTCAGTTAGGGTTGCAGATGATAGAAGGCGATAGTAAAATATTGCATGATGCACAGAACAGTCTGCCAGTAGTACAACTTACGATGTAAGGAGCCATTAAAGGATTGAGAGGTACACAAAAAATATCAAAACCATTATTTTTTCTCATTGATTAGGATCCTTTAGTGCTACTAGAAAGTATGGACCCTTTCGAATATGGCAACAAAATTGAAGATCTGTGTGTACTGTGTGGCCTCAGCACTGATATTATAGGATGTGTACATATACATGAATGTTAGAGTGATTCTAAGCTGAGTGACTAATTCTGCTTTGTTTCTGCACAGGTGCCGCAACAGAATCAACGATGGACCGCAGCAAATTGAAAGTAAGTATTGAAGTAATATATTCATTTTAGTAAAACTTCGTGAAGGGAGCTTCCTTGGTGCTAGGGGGAATTGTGCTCATGATTTTTACTCAAAAGGAATTTTCTATAACATTAGTAAAGAGAATATTATATGATGTAGCTGTAGATCAATTATAAATAGTATTTTATTATATCTTATGTAGGAAGAGATGATGATGCAGGATTTTAGATGTATGTTGGTAAATGGAGTTAAAGATTGGATCCAGTTGGGTATTGCAGTTACTGTCTTGATTATATATGTATATACAGAATAATGCTTCAGTTGGTTCAGTGATATTTAATGTAAATGAATCTTACATTCTGTGCTCATATTGCATGACTTCTTCATTGTTTTTGACATCAAAAGATTTTAGTTTGCCGGTCAAAATGATTGAATATTTGAGGAATACCTTTGTGTGCTGGTATGGCTAATAATATATATGTTTCTAGTTACTGTTGATTATAGAGTAATTGCCATAAGAAGGCATTGCTGGCAAGTACATTAGCTAGAAGTCTTGCTGATGTAATCTGTATTTCACCATTGTAGAATTTACCTTTAAAAGTATTACTTAACTTATTATTCTTCCAAAACCTGAATTGAGGATATATATGAAAAAACTTAGGCCATGTGCACTAATGCGCTTTATGTGAATGAGAATGGTGCAAAAAGGTTTTTGATTTCAGGAGACAAAGCTGACTAGAAAGTCACTGGTGCACCGTTTTTGTCTGTCATAATTGATATATTCTTGTAATGTATTCAGTATTTTGCATGCTTGACATTTATACGTATGCATTGGTAGAAGAGTGTAATGTTATTGAATTCCCCATCATAGAAATAGTATTAGGAAGGGATTCAGTAAAGGGAACAGGCTTCCTCCAGATTAATGAATTTTTTCTTTATATGTAAACCTCACACTGTAATTGGATTTTTATTTGAGAGGTTGACTTAATTTCTTTTGTACTCATTACACACTTTGCTATCTGCTATTATATATTATCATTGATATTTTATACCCTGTGATATAGATATTTTGCCTTATGTGTTGATTTATCGTATGGGCATTCCGTATCACCTCAGATTCTTCACGTGCGTGTGATATTCATAACTGATACTGCTTGATGTGGCTTCTCTTCCTTTCCAGATCTTTCCTACTTTTATTGTTTATCACAGCCTTGCATAATGAATAATTTTATTTTCTTTTTCATATTGAGTGGAATATCAATGTAGTTTCCACTGTATTTTAAAGTATTTTAGATTTTGTTAAATGGCAGCATCCTGCATACAGTATAGTATATATTTGTACTTGCATTAGAATGAACTTTTTGAGTCTGTTTATCCATTACAGACTTTGCTGAGATTATCAGATTTGTTTAGGTTACTGATTTTATCATTCCGTATACCATATTTATAGACTGAGCTGAATTTTATCTGCAGAATTATTCTGTACTGTAAATCCTTGAGATTCTTTCTTAGCAAAGGATAAAGTGGCTGGGACATTCATAGCATTGTTGTGTAATGTAATGTTTGTACTTGTCCAACCATCAGTGTGTCAGCAAGAAACATTTTTTTTTTTTTGTCCATCTTTTTGCCATGGGTATGGCAGTTTTCATAGACATTAAAATAGATAATAGAATAGAATAGAATATCCATCCACTCATACATATGTATTTGCTACTCTAGGTTTTCACACTATCCAACAATTGTCCCTCTACCCCATATAACCTAAAGATATACCATAAAACATTCAACTCATTTCTGTCGTACGCTTTTAGCAGATTCATAGAAGCTACCTATAACTTCTTACCTTTCACTAGATACCTTTCCACAGTGATTTTCACCACAAAAATGTTGCCCACACAACCTTTACCTTTCTTTGATCTCCCTGGTTTCTCACTAATTCTGCATTCAGTTACTTTTAACACTCTGTCAGTTAACACTCGTGCAGACACCTTTTCTGGTATACTCAATAGACTTATTCCCCAATAAATGCTACACACATCCTGAGTACTTTTACCTTTGACTAAGGGAACAGTAATAGCTATCATCTTATCAGGCACAACCTTCTGTTTCCATGCTAAGTTACTTATGAAATGCATCCAGGCTATCACACTTTCTTCTACATACTTTAGCATATCAGCCATAATCCCACCCACTCAAGGTCCTTCAGCTTAATTATTCACTTTTTTACCTCCCCTCATGCTGTAGGCCCTTGCACTTGTATCATCTTCCTTTTATCCCTCATGCTTCACCTTCTTTCACATTTGTTAGTTCTTCAAAATACTCCTTTCATCGTCTTTTCAATTCCCTCTATTGATTCAGCAACTGTCCATCCATACATCCACCTTTTCCCCTTTTCACCTCATTCCAGTACAATTTCATATTTTTCCTCAACTTTTCACTCAGCTTTCTTCCAAAATCTTTTTCTACTTTCCTCGATTAGCTTAGCATTCTGCTTACACATCTTATATTCTTTCCATCTCCTTTGCTGAGCTTCCACTGGTACTTTCCTTTCATGCAGTCTGTGATATGCCTTTTTCTTCTCATCCACAGCATTTCTAATCTAATCCGTCCACCATGCATTTCTCTTTTTATTCCTCTGTCTCACGACCTTGTATCCATCTGTATCTGCAACCTTCAACAGTCTTCCTCTAAGCATTTTAAAAACTTCCCATCATAAATGACTGCATCCTTGTATGTGCTGCACTTCCATCTGAACCTTCAGAGACCCTCCATTTTTCCTTACACCATACCTCCAGTATCCCTGGTCCTCACCCCCATGTTTCATATGGGTCAAAAAAAAAAAAGAAGAAAGATACGTGATGATTCCTGTTTATTGTATCAGTTAACAAATACAGGAATGAAATGGCTAAAGAAGAAATTAAGTATTAGGGAAGAGAGAGAAATGGAAAAAACAAAGAAGGGAGTTTACACAGCAAAGACTTATGCTACAGGTTGTCAGATGTTTTGAAGGTATTAGGGGTAAGGGCAAAGGAGGACTAGAGGTAAATCTTGTAAGAGAAGATCACCAGTAGACCTAGCATTGCAGAAACCATATTGGGGATCAGGATGAAGATAATTGGATTCTTAGTATTTGAGAACTTGATTTAAGGAGAATTTCAATGATTGCGGTATGGGTAAGACTGAGAGCAGTGGTGTGGTTGGTGGCATTAGATTTGTCTTGTTTTTGGGCTGCACTAAGGCATGCTTTCGGGGAGAACAGTTCTGTGTTGTTAGACAGAAGTGAAATAGGCAAGAAAGGATCAGAGCTAGCTCATAAGCACAGTCCCTTAGAACTTGAAGAGGAATACCATCTAGGGCTTATGCCTTGTCCACCTGAAGTTGGGAGAGTACTTGGAAGGCTATCTAGGCCATATGCTTTATCCACCTGAAGTTGGTAGAGTCCTAGGAAAGCCTTGTAGGCCATACACGTTGTCCACCTGAAATTGTGAGGGTACGTAGAAGCCATATGTCATGTCCACCGAGGTTTGGAGAGTACTTGGAAGATCCTGTGCTAGGAGAATATAGGAGATGGCATAGATAAATTGGGGGGAGATAAGGACAGAGGATTAGAAGTAGAATCATTTGAAGGAAATGGCAGTCAGAGTGGAGTTATTGTATATGTCTGTGGTTAAGAAAGATGTGTCAGTAGAAAGATAAGTCAAACCAGCACTATTTCTTTTCATGAAGCTGTGCTTTAGTTTGTAAAGAGTAGCTTTGCAGTGATTCTAAGTAGAAATGAAAGTGGAGATGGGGTTTCAGGGGATGCAAAGAGTTTCATGACCTGTTGTGCTCAGTTCCTGATGTGTATGGCATCAAAGCATGAGTGATCAGACAATGATTGGGGAGTGCAGGATTTAGTAGGAGATGGGATGTAAGACCGATAACATCTACTGTGCATCAGGGAAAGTCAGTAAAGGGATGATGATTGAGTTTTCCCAGAGTACCAATGTAACCATTTAGAGGGGAACAGAAGGTGGGTGTACCCATTTAAAAGAGAAAATAATGATATTGTAATCAGAGGAACTTAAGGGTCAGAAATAGGATAATTATAGTGTAAGAGTTCAGAAGTGAAAAAAGATTGTGTTGGAAGAATTGTCATGACGGTGGGGAGTTCGCGTTTGGTGCTTGATTACCTTTTCATGATTGTTGGAGGAGGCCCAAGCCCTTTTGGGATCATTCTGGGTAAAGCATATCAGATCCTTGCGATGTACATAGAAATCCCGTGGATAGAGGATTTCAGCATATGGATCTGAAGGCAGCAATGCTTTGTAGAAGGAAGTCAAATAGTGGAAGAGTTATAAATGGTTGGTGGAATTGGAGGGAAAGTGTATGAAATACTCTGTTCTTGGTGTGATCCCTGCTGGGTTCCTGGTGTGGTCCCTGCTGGATTCCTGATGTGGTCCCTACTGCATTCCTGGTGGGGTCCTTGCTGGGGTCCCTGGTGTGGTCCCTGCTGGGTTCCTGTTGTGGTCCCTGCTGCGTTCTTGGTGGGGTCCCTACTGGGGTCCCTGCTGGGTTCCTGGTGTGGTCCCTGCTGTGCTCCTGTTGGGGTCCCTGCTGGGCTCCTGGTGTGGTCCCTGCTGGGTTCCTGGTGTGGTCCCTGCTGGGTTTCTGGTGGGGTCCCTGCTGGGTTCCTGGTGTGGTCCCTGCTGGGTTCCTGGTGGGGTCCCTGCTGGGTTCCTGGTGGGGTCCCTGCTGGGTTCCTAGTGTGGTCCCTGCTGAGTTCCTGGTGTGGTCCCTGCTGGGTTCCTGGTGTGGTCCCTGCAGGGTTCCTGGTGGGGTCCCTGCTGGGTCCCTGGTGCGGTCCCTGCTGGGTTCCTGGTGGGGTCCCTGCTGGGTTCCTGGTGTGGTCCCCACTGGGTTCCTGATGTGGTCCCCGCTGGGTTCCTAGTGTAGTCCCTCCTGGGTTCCTAGTGTAGTCCCTGCTGGGTTCCTGGTGGGGTCCCTGCTGGGTTCCTGGTGTGGTCCCTGCTGGGTTCCCAGTGTGGTCCCCGCTGGGTTCCCAGTGTGGTCCCTGCTGGGTTCCTAGTGTGGTCCCTGTTGGGTTACTGGTGCGGTCCCTGCTGGGTTCCTGGTGTGGTCCCTGCTGGGTTCCTAGTGTCCCTGCTGGGTTCCTGGTGTGGTCCCTGCTGGGTTCCTAGTGTGGTCCCTGCTGGGTTCCTGGTGTGGTCCCTGCTGGGTTCCTGCTGGGTTCCTGGTGTGGTCCCTGCTGGGTCCCTGCTGGGTTCCTGGTGTGGTCCCCGATGGGTTCCTGGTATGGTCCCCGCTGGGTTCCCAGTGTGGTCCCTGCTGGGTTCCTGGTGTGGTCCCTGCTGGGTTCCTGGTGTGGTCCCTGCTGGGTTCCTGGTGTGGTCCCTGCTGGGTTCCTGGTGTGGTCCCTACTGGGTTCCTGGTGTGGTCCCTGCTGGGTTCCCAGTGTGGTCCCTGCTGGGTTCCTGGTGTGGTCCCTGCTGGGTTCCTGGTGTGGTCCCTGCTGGGTTCCTGGTGTGGTCCCTGCTGGGTTCCTGGTGTGGTCCCTGCTGGGTTCCCAGTGTGGTCCCTGCTGGGTTCCTGGTGTGGTCCCTGCTGGGTTCCTGGTTTGGTCCCTGCTGGGTTCCTGGTGTGGTCCCTGCTGGGTTCCCAGTGTGGTCCCTGCTGGGTTCCTGGTGTGGTCCCTGCTGGGTTCCTAGTGTGGTCCCTGCTGGGTTCCTGGTGTGGTCCCTGCTGGGTTCCTGGTGTGGTCCCTGCTGGGTTCCCAGTGTGGTCCCTGCTGGGTTCCTGGTGTGGTCCCTGCTGGGTTCCTAGTGTGGTCCCTGCTGGGTTCCTGGTGTGGTCCCTGCTGGGTTCCTGGTGCATAGGGAGGAGTATTAATGTCTTCATAGTTATTCGGAGTAGGTTGCAGGAGACATGCATAAATCAACGGCTTTTTTTTATATATATAAAATCCTATTTATTATTTATCTTCGTTTATTATTATCTCATTATCCATGACCTTCAGGTGATCGGTGATCATCTATTGTTATGTAGGACATGACCACACAGACCATTGAGCCATTGCCATGGATTTGATAGATGAACATGTATATTTTTTTCCTGTTCCTCCGCTTCGTAAGGAAAGTGTGATGATTATAATGACGGTTAATATAGCTTAAGAGTTGTGATGTTTATAATGACAGGATATATAGCGTAAGGGGAAAGATTGCGTAACATACGCCATGTCTGGGAATTGTCTTGTCCTATGCAGTTATAAGGTAATTGCCATCTTGGTTAAGCATGTGGCAGAATGACCCAAGAGTCTCCATATGACTGGGATCCAAAGAGCATTTTACCTTCACTAAACTTATGTTAGAGAGGTTGTGTGTGTTCTGTGTAAAGGCAGGAGATAGTGTTGGCTCATAATAGTGAAGAAAGGACGTGTCTTACGGTCGGCCATATTTGAAACAGAAGAATAAGTATTTCAAAACAATGCCCTACGTCTGGCACGGGCGTTCTGCCGCGTTGCCTGGAAATATCGTTGGGATCTGGGCCTTACAGTATACCGCCATTTATTTATTTATATCACAAGTGAAAGGTCGCCTCTCTTGCATGATTTGTTTCGTGCATGATTTGACTTAGGGATTTGCAACTGCCCGTCGCGACCTGGGCCATTCATGGCGCTCCTTTTCGCCCAGCGAGCGAGCAATATGGATATGTTTTTTTCTTCAGTGGGATTGACTGATGGTGGGGGAAGGTGAGACTGGGGCTGGATGTAGGCCTTGGTGGGCTGAGGTGGAGGTAGTGGGGTTGACTGGGGTGGAGGGGGAATGGCTAATATCAGTGGGGTTGGGAGGGAGGCCAGCCATGAACATGAAGCACGTTGCTTCTCCCCCCATCACACCTTGTGAGACATTGGTAGAATCCTTTTGAGATTTTGAGACGAGCTGCAGCAGCCCTTGTCCTGTGAGACTTCGTGTCTCTTACCATCTCCAAACATTGGGGCCACTTGTTGTCCACCAGCTGACAGCGTCGTGAATAATCGCCTCGAATGACCTTGGTTGATGACCTTTGCTGTCCATTTCCTGGTAACTTGGGAATATATTCTGCCGGGATGAGGCTTAGTATTCTGGTAGTCCCTTGACGTCAAGGCCCACCAGGTACTAGTATTATTAATCTATGGTTAAGGCAGCGGGTCTGAACCACTTCCTAGTAACTTGCGAGGTTTCAGAGTGACCGGGGAAGGGGAGGGTGTCTGTACTATACAGGTTGACCTCCCACAACACCACTCACAAGTTATGGAACCCAGTGACCTGTTTACGGTCAGTTACATAAATGAATTACCGGCGGTATGGCTAGAAGTTATATATAAATTGTTGACCTACCGTGTGTGTGTGTGTGGCTAGAAGTTATGTAAATTGTTGACCTACCGTGTGTGGCTAAAAGTTATATAAATTATTGACCTACCGTGTGTGGCTAAAAGTTATATAAATTATTGACCTACCGTGTGTGGCTAAAAGTTATATAAATTATTGACCTACCGTGTGTGTGGCTAGCAGTTATGTAAATTATTGACCTACCGTATGTGGCTAAAAGTTATATAAATTATTGACACCGTGTGTGGCTAAAAGTTATATAAATTATTGACCTACCGTGTGTGTGGCTAGCAGTTATGTAAATTATTGACCTACCGTGTGTGGCTAAAAGTTATATAAATGACATACCGTTTATGGTTAGGTTATATAAATTAATGACATACATTTTTGTGATTAGAAATTGAAAAAAATCATTGACCTGTTTCTGGATTCTTTTAAAAATCCATAAAAGAAGGGAATCCCGTATTTAACTTTATATATATATATATATATATATATATATATGTGTGTGTGTGTGTGTGTGTGTGTGTGTGTGTGTGTTTGGCTATGCATGACAAGGCGGTAGAAAGGGGGAGTAGACAAGTGTGGTGGTAGAGAGGCGGTGGGAAGTAAGAACATTGATAACGCCCTGGGCAAGACTTCCTGTCTGGACTGATAAACTTTGCTGGGATTTCCTGTTGAAATGCGTGGGCGCGACGGGCCGTCCTTCGTGGGGGTCAGATGTCTTCTCCGTGGACCTTATACCTTAAGGCATGGCCAAGGGTTGGTCCGTCGTGTTCAAGTATCGTAACGTCGTGCTCAAGGATCGTACCCTCGTACACAAGGGTCGTACTCAAGGATCGTACCGTCGTACACAAGGGTCGTACCGTCGCACACGGGTCGTACTCAAGGATCGTACCTTCGTGCTCTAGGATCGTACCTTCGTGCTCTAGGATCGTACCTTCGTGCTCTAGGATCGTACCTTCGTGTTCTAGGATCGTACCGTCGTGCTCAAGGATCGTACCGTCGTACACGTACTCAAGGATCGTACCTTCGTGCTTAAGGATCGTACCGTCGTGCTCAAGGATAGTAACGTCGTACACAAGGATCGTACCTTCGTGCTCAAGGATCGTACCGTCGTACACAAGGATCGTACCGTCTTGCTCAAGGATCGCACCGTCGTACACAAGGATCGCACCGTTGTACTCAAGGATCGTACCGTCGTACTCAAGGATCGTACCGTCGTACACAAGGATCGTACCGTCTTGCTCAAGGATCGCACCGTCGTACACAAGGATCGCACCGTCGTACTCAAGGATCGTACCGTCGTACTCAAGGATCGTACCGTCGTACACAAGGATCGTACCTTCGTGCTCAAGGATCGCACCGTCGTACACAAGGATCGCACCGTCGTACTCAAGGATCGCACCGTCGTACACAAGGATCGCACCGTCGTACACAAGGATCGCACCGTCGTACTCAAGGATCGTACCGTCGTACTCAAGGATCGTACCGTCGTACACAAGGATCGCACCGTCGTACACAAGGATCGCACCGTCGTACACAAGGATCGTACCGTCGTACACAAGGATCGTACCGTCGTATTCAAGGATAAATGTATGAGTAAATTTACAGGGGTAAATCTATGAGTGTTAAGTTTGTCGAGGTAAATCTATGTAAATTTGTTGGGGTTAATCTATGAATATAAATTTGCAGAGGTAAATTTGCGAGTGTAAATTTGTAGATGGTAATTTGTACCATATAACCTGGCGAGGCGTTCGTGTGTGTGTGTGTGTGTGTGTGTGTGTGCTTGACGCACGCATGCATGCCCAGCCAACCATGGCTGCCTATATGTACCCAAGGTATATATATGAATTAGATATTTGGGGATTAGTTTATGTATGTTAATTGCGTGGTCCAGCTGTCCAATTATGTAACACGTATGTTTATGATAGTGCCACTTGGTAACTCTAGTCCCATATTGAGTATTAAGTCGCCCATGTTTACGGTATATAATTAGGATGAAAAGTGTTTAAACCTACAGAGGTTTGAAGATTATATGTACGAGAGTAATACAGGAGGGAGAAGTGCGTCGTTCAACTCGTCGAAGAGATCAAGATATTACGAATGTGGCCTTCGGCGCGAACGCTGCGTTCTGAGAGGCCGCGTTGCCTTTTGAAAACCTTCGCTCGTTTTGGGAAGGCTGCGGCCCCCCCCGTCCCAGCCGACAAAAACGCATGAAATTATTCCCAGAATCAGGGACAAGTATTGATTTTAGAAGTGGTAAACCATTTTACAATATTTTAAGGAACAGGAAGGTTACTCAGGATTTATGTTGTGTCTCGTAGCTCGGGATAGACGGTGGAGAACGTGTATAAATAGGGGATAGACGCGGATAGAACGTGTGTATAAATAGGTGTTTTTTTTTTTTTATCATTCTCACGTTGTGTGTGTGTGTGTGTAGTTGGGAGAACGGACGTGTTTAAGAGAATAAATTGAGAGCGTGTGGCGCGTCCAGTGGTACCTTGGGTGTGACAGTGATGCATAAGCGGTGTTGACGCTATTGGAGAAGGGTTAGGGGGGATGGGAGAGGGAGAGATGGGGGACGCGGGAGAGGGAGAGATGGGGGACGCGGGGGGAATGGGAGAGGGAGAGATGGGGGTCGCGGGTGAGGGAGAGGAGACGCGGGGGAATGGGAGAGGGAGTGGAGGACCCGGGACACGGCGCGGAGCGGAACCGTTCGTAGATTCTGGCCGGATCCAGTTTAAGCCAGTGTGACCAGAGCCTAGCGGCTCACCACAGGTCTCTCTCTCTCTCTCTCTCTCTCTCTCTCTCTCTCTCTCTCTCACACACACACACACACACACACACACACAGCTGTGGCTAAATGGAACAGTTTGCGCCGAACACGACATTTAAATGGAGGCGGATCACGTCGGATTATGGGCTGGCATGATGACGCGCTGGCTATTACCGCTTCTTATACGATATATATATATATATATATATATATATATATATATATATATATATATATATATATATATAATGTGTGTGTGTGTATATGTGTGTGTGTGTATATGTGTGTGTGTGTATATGTGTGTGTGTGTGTGTGTGTGTGTATGTGTGTGTGTGTGTGTGTGTGTGTGTGTGTGTGTAGACATTTTTACTCGTTTTGATCGCCGTTTCCCCATTGTTGGCGAGGTAGCGCCGGGAACAGACGAAGGTAGGCCGCATTCGTTCTTTGTTAAACTAAGAAAGAAAAAGGGGTGAGGGGGGGGGGCGGGCTTTGATGAAGAAAAGGCCTACGTGAAATTTAGGCTTGGGGAAACTGGAGACATGAGGGGAGGGGAAGGTTGAAGATCGCGGTGAGGAACATGACTTTTAAAAGACTTGTAGGCTAGTATGAAGGTTTGATGTGTTGTGGGGGGAAAAAGGGGGACGCTGTACCTGGATTCGAACCCATCCGCTCGTCCCTGGACGGCCCGTGAATGCGTCACGGTTAGGATCGCCACCCCTGTGTGTACTCCTGAGCCACTAAAGAAACATGAGAAGTGGGGAAGTGCCAAGAGAGGAGTGGAACGTGCTAACATTATCGTGCATATCTTTAAGTAAGGCGATAGTGAAGTGAATGTGTGGCTGAATGATGTCTTGTAGGGGGAGGAACTTGTGATCAGCGGATCAACTGGACTTGTGCGTACAGTGAGCGGTGGAGAGGATGTACAGTGAGCAGTGGAGAGGATGTACAGTGAGCAGTGGAGAGGATGTACAGTGAGCAGTGGAGAGGATGTACAGTGAGCAGTGGAGAGGATGTACAGTGAGCAGTGGAGAGGATGTACAGTGAGCAGTGGAGAGGATGTACAGTGAGCAGTAGAGAGGATGTACTGTGAGCAGTGGAGAGGATGTACAGTGAGCAGTGGAGAGGATGTACAGTGAGCAGTGGAGAGGATGTACAGTGAGCAGTGGAGAGGATGTACAGTGAGCAGTGGAGAGGATGTACAGTGAGCAGTGGAGAGGATGTACAGTGAGCAGTGGAGAGGATGTACAGTGAGCAGTGGAGAGGATGTACAGTGAGCAGTGGAGAGGATGTACAGTGAGCAGTGGAGAGGATGTACAGTGAGCAGTGGAGAGGATGTACAGTGAGCAGTGGAGAGGATGTACAGTGAGCAGTAGAGAGGATGTACTGTGAGCAGTGGAGAGGATGTACAGTGAGCAGTGGAGAGGATGTACAGTGAGCAGTGGAGAGGATGTACAGTGAGCAGTGGAGAGGATGTACAGTGAGCAGTGGAGAGGATGTACAGTGAGCAGTGGAGAGGATGTACAGTGAGCAGTGGAGAGGATGTACAGTGAGCAGTGGAGAGGATGTACAGTGAGCAGTGGAGAGGATGTACAGTGAGCAGTGGAGAGGATGTACAGTGGCACTGGTGTGGTGACTGTGGCACTGGCCTGCCCTTTTACCATGGCACTGGCCTGGTGACTGTGGCACTGGCTTGCCCATGCACCATGGCACTGGCCTGGTGACTGTGGCACTGGCCTACCCCTGTACCATGGCACTGGCCTGCCCTTGAACCATGGCACTGGCCTGGTGACTGTGGCACTGGCCTACCCCTGTACCATGGCACTGGCCTGCCCTTGTACCATGGCACTGGCCTGCTCTTGTACCATGGCACTGGCCTGGTGACTGTGGCACTGGCCTGCCCTTGTACCATGGCACTGGCCTGCTCTTGTACCATGGCACTGGCCTGGTGACTGTGGCACTGGCCTGCCCTTGTACCATTGCACTGGCCTGCTCTTGTACCATGGCACCGGCTTGGGTCTGCCAATAACCTTGGCACCATTTTTCAGTGTTGAGTCCCTGCCAGTGGTGGTGATGGGGGTGGAGGTTGAGGAGGGGGATGTTGTGTTGGTGAGTTGCTGGGGTGGAGGTTGAGGAGGGGGATGTTGTGTTGGTGGGGTGGTAGTGGTGGGGCGAGGATGGTGTGGAGTGATAGTTTGTGGGTGTTTCTGGTGGTGCGGGAGAGGTGGAGTGTGGTGGTGGTGGTGGTGGGGCGAGGATGGTGTGGAGTGATAGTTTGTGGGTGTTTCTGGTGGTGCGGGAGAGGTGGAGTGTGGTGGTGGGGTCAGTATGGTGGGCAGGCAGCCACGGTGAACACGTCGCCCCCGGCTCTCGCATCCTCCCGTTTACACCTCCACCAGCAGGAGCCTCACGCCCCTGGCCCACACCACTTCCACCACCCTCGCGCCCTAGACTCACACCATCGGCAGGAGCCTCACGCCCTTGGCTCACCACTGGCAGGAGCCTCACGCCCCTGGCTCACACCACCGGCAGGAGCCTCACGCCCTTGGCTCACACCACCGGCAGGAGCCTCACGCCCTTGGCTTACACCACCGGCAGGAGCCTCACGCCCTTGGCTTACACCACCGGCAGGAGCCTCACGCCCTTGGCTTACACCACCGGCAGGAGCCTCACGCCCTTAGCTTACACCACCGGCAGGAGCCTCACGCCCTTGGCTTACACCACCGGCAGGAGCCTCACGCCCCTGGCTCACACCACCAGCAGTAGGTTGATGTCCTCCCGGCCCAGGTCCTGGACACCAGCAGTATCTCTTAGTGTAGCAGCTGCCGGGAACCAGCGGTGGCTGGCGTAGTGTTGTACACCCAGTGGTCCAGTATTAGTGAACACTGTATTATACAGTGGCGTAGTGTTGTACACCCAGTGGTCCAGTGTTAGTGAACTTTGTATTATACAGTGGCGTAGTGTTGTACACCCAGTGGTCCAGTATTAGTGAACACTATTATACAGTGGCGTAGTGTTGTACACCCAGTGGTCCAGTGTTAGTGAACACTGTACTATATGCAGTGGCGCAGTGTTTTGCTCCTAGTGGATGCAGTACTATTTAGTAGGGTTGTGTTGTGCACCTAATGGATACAGTGGGGTATTGTTGTACACCTAGTGGATACAGTACTATATAGTGGGATAATGTTGTACATCTAGTGGATACAGTACTATATAGTGGGATAATGTTGTACATCTAGTGGATACAGTACTATACAGTGGGATAATGTACATCTAGTGGATACAGTACTATACAGTGGGATAATGTTGTAACATCTAGTGGATACAGTACTATACAGTGGGGAAGTGTTGTACGCCTAATGGATACAGTACGATACAGTGGGGGTGCTGAACGCCTGGTGTATGTTGGTTTGTCATAGTGTGGTTGGTGTAGTGTGTTGGTCATGGTGGTAAGGACGAGGGAGATGTCCTCCTGTGTGATGGTGGAGGAGGAGGAGGTCGGAGCGGGTGAGGGAGAGAACCAGGCCCCTGGGGACGCCCTCTCCCGCCTCTTGGCCGTGGCCAGACACGGCGGCCTGGCCACCCTCCCCCCTGCACAGCGACACCTCCTGGCCCGTGTCTCATTAGCAGGGTTCCCTCCTGCGACGGCCAGCTCACACCTCATCCTGGCGCTGCAGCGACGGCAGGCGCTCCTGCTGCGACACCGCAGGCGTCTCCTGCAGCGACGCCTCCCTGCCCACGAGCCCCCAGCCTCTCCCGTCTTAGTCTCGGGCGGCTTCAGGCGGCCGACGCCTCGCTCATCCCCGCGGCAGAGGGACACGGTCCCCGGGACGACCCCCACGCAGGGCAGGAACCTCACCGTCAAGAGTGAGGAGGAGGAGGAGCAGTGGATCCCCGTGCCGTGGAGCGGACCCCAGGGAGGCAGGGTGAGGTGTGAGGATCATGAATGTGGCAGTGAGGTGCAGTGGCGACCAGTGAAGGTGGAGCAGCTCTTTTGTCCTTCACTGCTACGTCAGGGGACGGCGTTAGCGGCCTCGGTCACTGCTGCTCCTACAGCGCCGCCTTCACCGTCGTCCTCCCTGGACGGCCATCCTCCGCACGGCAGACGGTGCAAGCGACGACCTCCCCGTCATGGCTGGCGACACCCCCCTGCCCGTCGCACGACCAGGTCGCCCAGCCGCCCCGTGGCAAGCGAGGTCACCGGTCGCCTGACCCTCGTCCCCATCACCGACCTGGTTGACCCGGGGACCAGCCCAGTCACCCAGTCTGGCTGTGGCCCCGGGGGCGTGGCGTCGGCGGCCGACGGGCTGTGGCACACCCCCGCCACCTGCCACCTGTGGGGACCAGCTGTCAAGTACTCTTGGGAGAACCAGCTGACCCGGATTTTCTTACAGGAGGGAACGGATGATGACCATAACAAGGAAGCCGAAGCTGCTGAGGGCGAGGCCGCTGACACCTCCACCAGCAGCAGCGTCAGCAAGCATCCGCTCCCTTACAGTAGGTACCACTCTAACCTGTAGTAGTAGTAGCAGGAGGAGGAGTGTGAAGTTCTTGAGATAACTCACCTGAGCCAAGTGTGTGCACACCTCCACACGGTGGTAAGTGTACAGCTTCACACTTCTGGTGATAAGATATAGTGGTATAAGGCCTCGGATGATGCACTGGGAAGCATCCTTAGTCGCACTTGAAACACAAGCAAGGACTCGCATCTTCAAGGTAAAGTACCAGGGGTTCCCTTAAGTAAGGATGGTAAGTACCCCCCCCCCCCCTGCTTTGGTCAGTTGGCCTAGTAGTAAGTAGTTAGTAGTGATTAAGTAGATTCTTTCGTATCGTCAGTTGACTGATCATCTATTTATAAAGATGTAATTTTCCGGTGTTTTATCATTTCCATCTTGGCCCGTGGCGCACAGATTTGAGAGCTTTGCATTGTGGCCTAAGTCATTTATTACTGTTGATGATGATGTAGTACACTTCACCAGACCTGTACTTTTTTTCCTCGGGTTATAAAAGCTATTTATCATGATGAAGTTTGAGTACTAATTGTCTCTTACATCTTTGATCCCCTTCCACTCCACCCCCACAGCTGAGGCAATTTTCGTTCGTCCCAACAAACCAAATCTTTTATTGTGACTCTCTCTCTCTCTCTCTCTCTCTCTCTCTCTCTCTCTCTCTCTCTCTCTCTCTCTCTCTCTCTCTCTCTCTCTCTCTCTCCCCCGATTACCTGATTGACCCGGTAGTACCTGGACATGTTTCCTATAACACACATTACCCTGCAAAGTTTCACTTCCCATCAGAACTTTTTATCAACATTGCCATGACCGCATTTTTTCCCCCCATCATCTTCTCTGTAAACCTTGGAAAGACTCGTTGATCTTTCTCGTTAATCCTCGTTGATCTTCCTCGTTAATCCTCGTTGATCTTCATCGTCATGCTGTTGTAGTACTACTACTTCAGTAGTTAGGTGATGTAGTATAAGTGTCACGTGACCTGCAGATGCACTTAAGAGTCCAGTTCGTTCTGCTGTCTACTTAAAGAGGTGTGTGTGTGTGTGTGTGTGATGATGATGATTGGTGTATGGTTCCCTGGGATCACACTTGTCAAACACGTTTACTACAGGATGTGTCCTAAGCGCGTTCGTGGCTTGATCCTCCACGTGTGACGTGTATCCTGGTCCAGACAACTTCTTTATTGTAATGGCACTTTTTAATGTGTGTGTGTGTGTGTGTGTGTGTGTGTGTGTGTGTGTGTGTGTGTGTGTGTGTGTGTGTGTGTGTGTTCAGACCATCTCTGGGTTACGTCATAAGGGAGGGGTAAGTCGGCAGGTGTGAACTGAACCAGATTTAACCGGTGCCCTGCAGTTACAACCCGCACTTGTTGACGAGCCCACTCCACCACACACCCCACCACTCGTAGAAGGCTGAGAGAGAGAGAGAGAGAGAGAGAGAGAGAGAGAGAGAGAGAGAGAGAGAGAGAGAGAGAGAGAGAGACTGTACCATGTGATGTTTGTCATTCTCTTCTTGTCGTCCTGCATCAGACGGGTCTGCTGGCCATACTGATGTGGTGGTAGGGCGGATGGTGCCCCTGCACGTCACCCAGGAGCTGGGCGGGCTGCTGCTGGGGGCAAGGAGGGCAGGGCAGTGGTAGGGTGTTACAGGGAGGGGCAGGAGTGAGGGCAGTGGTAGGGTGTTACAGGGAGAGGCAGGGGTGAGGGCAGTGGTAGGGTGTTACAGGGAGAGGCAGGAGTGAGGGCAGTGGTAGGGTGTTACAGGGAGAGGCAGGAGTGAGGGCAGTGGTAGGGTGTTACAGGGAGAGGCAGGAGTGAGGGCAGTGGGTAAGATGGTATGGGGAAGGGCAGGAGTGAGGGCAGTGGTGAGGTGTTACAGGGAGAGGCAGGAGTGAGGGCAGTGGGTAAGATGGTATGGGGAAGGGCAGGAGTGAGGGCAGTGGGTAAGGTGTTACAGGAAGGGGGCAGGAGTGAGGGGAGTGGGAATTGCAGCTGGGAGGACATTGGTAAGGTGCAGTAGGGAGGGGCAGGGATGTGGGTGATGGTCAGCTGGGGCTGAACTAGAGGCCATGTTGAGGGGCAGGAATGGAGACTGATGACAGCTGCAATAGAGGCAGTTGTTATGGCAGCTGGGCAGGACAGAGAAACTGGCTGACAGTTGGTAGGGTCATGCCTGACCTGATACAATAGCGGTTACTGTACTCCTTCCTAGTAAGCCCTCTCACCACCTTGGCAACCTGCCGGGCTCTCTCCTGCAGCTTACTTCTTCACCTTTGGTGCCTTTGCCTTGCCTTGACCAAGCTTAACTTGCCCCCATGGTCATTACTATTATGTGCTAACCGTGTTCCATTTATCGTAAAAGTAATTTTTATTTTGTAAGATATTGCTTTATTTAGATAGGCAAGCATTAGAACAGGCCCTTTTGAGTTCTTTTTCTTTTACTTCTCTGTTATTTGCGTGGATAAGTGAAACTGTGGATTTGTGCTTATCGCCTCATTAGCATAGTTTATCTGTTTATTTATAAATACCCTGGGGTCTGTTTCGTCGAGTGTCCTGGTTTTACCCAGGACTTCCTTCTGGAGGCTTCTGTAGCCCAAATCTGCATGACTTTCAGTTGCACGGCAATGTTCTTTGACAAGGCTACTTCTAATGACACAGCATCACCAAAGGTGATTTTTCAACCGTAGTGTAATTTCATGCAGGTGGAGACTGGGAACACTCATTAGATTAGCGATATATGTATATTTATGTATTGATCTATCATACTCAATCACTGTTTTTCACATCAGTGAGGTAGCACCAGGAAACAGACGATGAATGGCCCATCCACTCATATACAAATATAGACACATAAACACCCATACACACACATATACATATACAAATCCTGGGTTATTGCGGGGACGCCAGTTATTTGTTACTATCCTAGCAGGGTCGTCAATTTCTTTGTTTCACACACTGGATGACGCACCCCATCCCAACCCTGTGACTCACTTTTGCTTCCATGGTTCCATTCGCTGCTAAGTCCACTCCCACATATCTAAAACACTTCACTTCCTCCAATTTTTCTCCGTTCAAACTTACATCCCAACTGACTTTTCCCTCAACCTTGCTGAACCTAATAACCTTGCTCTTATTCACATTTACACTCAACTTTCTCCTTTCACACACTTTTCCAAACTCAGTCACCAACTTCTGCAGTTTCTCACTTGTGCAGTTTCTCATAGTGTCCTTTCATCCCCAACAGACTGCAGCTCACCTCTCTCTCCAAAACTCTTGCATTTACCTCCCTAACCACCGTACTTCTCTAACCACCCTATTCATAAACAAATTAAACAACCATGGGACATCACACACTGCTGCCGTAGACCGACATTCACTGGGAACCAATCACTTTCCTCTCTTCATACTCATACACATGCCTTACATCCTTGGTAAAAACTTTTCACTGCTTCTAGCAACTTACCTCTCACACCATATACTCTTAGAACGTTCCAGATCCATAAATGCTACATACAGATCCACCTGTGTTTCTAAGTATTTCTTACATACATTCTGCAAAGCAAACACCTGAACCACACGTCCTCTGCCACTTCTGAAACCACACTGCTCTTCCCCAATCTGATGCTATGTACATGCCTTTACCCTCTGAATCAGTTCTCTCCCATAAAGTTTACCAGGAATACTCAACAAACTCATACCTCTGTAGTTTGAAGACCTACCTTTATCCCCTCTGCCTTTGTACAATGGCACTATACATGCATTCTGCCAATCCTCAGGCACTTTACCATGATCCATACATACACTGAATATATTTGTTGTATATATAACATGACATATATATTGTTGATACTTATTGTAATAAAATTTGCAGGTTGAAACTTATTAAACAAATTATGTTCCATTGAGTGGTTTGATGTATCCTGATTCAGAGTCACTAGTACAAAAATCAAAGTTTTTGAATCCATTTGATTATTTCAACAAAGTTCCTCAAGAGATGCAAGGATAGAACAACCTGAGGACATGTGAAGAATTAGACAAAGACTTGTTAGAAAAATTATAAAGACATACTCTTATAGTATGAGAATTGTGGATGAAAGGAATAAATTAAATGATGAGATTGTGAATGTGGACAGCATGTAAAAGTTTTAGAGTTGTATGATAGTAGAGAAAGTTCAAGATGGTGTCCCACAAGTATAAAACTTTCTGTACAGTGCAAATATATAGTTATGCATACACACACATACATATATGTATACATACATAATTACATATGTACATATGCATAAGCAGGATGAAATTGGGATCAAAATGTTTCTTCTTAGTTACTCATGTCTTTGATGTACACAATACCTTGATGATGTGTTTGATACTAGTTGTAATGTTGGCATTGCAGGTGATGGGAGCAGTGCATGTAGCAGCAGCATCGACAGTAGTAGTAACAATAACAAAGTGTCGTCACCGTCAGCACCCCATAGTACCTCAGTTGTCACCACTCTTGCTGGCACTGGAATGGGGAACCCCTTTGCCAGAGCAACTCCTCAGGCCACATGGGGTAGTGAGTCTTCTGACCACCGGCCCATCCTAGCACCCCCAAGACTAAGTCCACATTCAGATTCAGGTGAAACCCCAACTTTCATGATATGGTTATTCATCACTACCATTTGTCTTCATAAGAGTGAAATGTGATTGTTGCTTCACATTGAATGTGACTCAGCACTTTAGAGTCAAGCTCTAGTCATGGGTTTTCATTGTAAATTTTGCAGTTTTATGATGTAAGAATAGAATTTGTGATGAGCTTGTCTGTTTGTGTGTGTGTTTATTTACTGAATCAGTTGCCAAAGAAGGGGGTTGTATGGCATTTGCTGGGATGCCCGATCCCCTGTATCTCCTTCAACAGGCTAGAATATATGTTTGCTAATACTGAATTACAGAATAACATTATTTCCCAAGTTTATGTGGCAAACCTGACCTTTTTTTTTCCCAGCAGTTGCAACAAAAGTTAGTTCTAGTGGATCATCTGTTCTTCGACCGTCAGCCTTAAGTTCAGGTCGAGTGGGTGGCCACATGAGAGGTGCATCCAGTTTGTTCACACCACCAACTTTAACTGTCACAGGCTCATCCCCACCACAGTCATCCAAGTCTGAATTTAAGTTGAAGCCCTCTGTCTTGGGATCAGCTAATCCATTTTCTAGAAGTATGTTATAGAATTGATATTGCCGCAAAATCTGGTTTTATTTCTTGGATATTCAGAGTAATTTAATGAAGTTATGCTTTAAAAAAACCATGGTTTACATTTCCTTCGAATGCTGTCTTGTTTCCTTGTTTTATATCAGTTTTTTTAATGAAAAGATGAAGAGCCTTTAAGCTGGAACTGTTAGGGGACTATACATATAGTGTTTTAGAAAGTTTTACCCATGCTGTAGCATTTTATATTATTACAGCACAGTCTGAGCATGGGGATAAAGCAGACTCTGCCAGTGGCTCAGAAGACGGAGTACCGGGAACCAGCGATGAGTCAGCTTCTTGTCAAGTATTGGGTCAGGATGTCTCTTCATCAACCTCAGTGGTGGCCTCACAACCATCCAGAGTGACACCCTCAAGTGTGAGAGAAGACAGGCTTCATGCAAACAGCAGTGAGACCAGCAACACATCTAGCAACAGTACTTCCAACAGTAGTTCAAGAGGCTTGTTTGTTTCCCTTGCACGCAATGGAGATGGTAAAGATAGGTAAGGAAAACTGTAGTCATGAGAGGTGTTCCTTTCCATAAAGGGAATTTTTATTTGTTAGGCTTTGCTAAAATATTTAGTGATTTAGCTTATGTAAGGTAGTATGTAGGTGACTTATTTTGCTCAAGGAAACAGTATTTATATCATTGGTGAGTAATTACTCTTCCTGTGCCCTTTTATTTGTGGATTTGTCGATATAATGTGGGAGAAAAGTTGTTGAACTCGGACATGTGAAAAGATGATTTTGATTTTCAACTGAAAAGTCATTGTATCCTGGAAAGTTAATAATTTTTTTCCCAGCTTCTAGGTATCATGGGCAGCTGAGGCCATAATCAAGGCCATCCCATTATCGCTATATATACAGTCCTAGCAGAAAAATTGGTGTGGCAGGGGCCCGTGTCGATATTTTTCGCCCATTTGTATCATACTCCCAAAATATGACTGAACTGACGAAAAATACTGTTGTAGCTCATGACTGTAGTTGCGGAGGAAGGAACCTGGGGAAGCAACAGGTGACAGTCAGTCTGCCTGGAGCAGTTGTGGTGGGTCAGTGTTTTTTATGTTGACCCCCTGATATCCACTTTTTTTTTTTACCCTGCCCACACGTTCTTTGTAGTGGGTTTGTGCTGGAGTGTCTGGCCCTAAGGTCTTTTCTAAAGAGGATATTGCTGCTATTGTACCCTTGTACAAGGCTGGTAAGTTTAATAAAGAAATAGCTGAAACTACAGAGCTAGGCACTACAAAGTGTGCAAAGGTGGACGAAGCGCTTTGTTGATGGTGGTGGCATTGGCATTCCTACCCAGGAGAAACGACTCGGATAACCTCATATCACTTCTTAATGCACTCTGAAGATTATCCCACATCATGTAGACAAGAATCCATGTATTTCTGCACAATAGTTAAAGGAAGACATCCTTAGGTTATTTGGTCATGTGTCTGTATGTACTATTCATACCTGGCTTCATGAAGACTTGAAATTCATAAGGTGTATGCCTTGCAAGAAACCGCTTCTGACAGACCACCAGCACAAGAATAGACTCATATTTGCCAAGAAATATTTGCAGTGGAACAATGAGAAGTGGAAGAAAGTGTCATGGTCCGGTGAGGCTACAGTTGATGTTACTGGCAGGCGTAGAGGCAAAGTGTACTGGAGGCCAGTTAGTGACCTTTCCAATCCTGAGTACATTTAAGCAACTGTAAAATTTCCAGACTCATAATGGTTTTGGGCTTTTTGACTATATAATGGTGTTAGAAGTCTTGTGTTTTTACCTCAAAATGTGACTGCGAATCAGAATTGATACCTGGAGCTGTTGTGTGATGAATTACCTGACTGTTTTGAGAAGAATGGTCATGATATTTTTATGCAAAATGGCACACCATGCCACACTGCTAAATTGATACATGACTTGTTTGCATTTTTTGATGTGACATTCATTCAGGACTGGCCAGGTATCTCACCTGACATTAACCCTATTGAGAACTTTGTGGTCAATTATAAAGTCAAAGTTGTGTGGGCGGGATACATCCAGCATTCCGAAGCTCTAGGCCACCAACCTAGGATATTTGGGACAACCTTGACCCTGCATACCTCCAGCATCTGTTTCCAAGCACCTTCAGGATTATATTAAGGCCAAGGAACGTCATATGAAGTACTTTGGGGGGGTACCTGTTTTATCATGTTTATTGATATTTTTATATGTTGCATCACACTAAGTAGGGCACACCAGTTTTTCCCGCCAGGACTGTACGTATGTATATATGTATTTTTTTTATTATTATACTTTGTCGCAGTCTCCTGCGTTAGCGAGGTAGCGCAAGGAAATAGACCAAAGAATGGCCAAACCCACCCACATACACATGTATGTACATAAATGCCCACGCACGCACATATACATACCTATACATTTCAAAGTGTACATTCATGTTGCATTCATCCATTCCTGCTGTCACCCTGCCACTCATGAAATGGCACCCCCCCCTTCCCCCACGTGTGTGTGAGGTAGCGCTAGGAAAAGACAACAAAGGCCACATTTGTTTACACTCAGTCTCTAGCTGTCATGTGTAATGCACCGAAACCACAGCTCCCTTTTCACATCCAGGCCCTGCAAAACTTTCCATGGTTTACCCCAGATGCTTCACATGCCCTGGTTCAATCCATTGACAGCACGTCGATCCTGGTATACCACGTCATTCCAATTCATTATATTCCTTGCAAGCCTTTCACCCTCCTGTATGTTCAGGCTGTGATTGCTCAAAATCTTTTTCACTCCATCCTTCCACCTCCAATTTGGTCTCCCACTTCTCTCGTTCCCTCCACCTCTGACATATATATCCTCTTTGTCAGTCTTTCCTCACTCATTCTCTCCAAATGACCAAACCATTTCAATACACCCTTTTCTGCTCTCGCAACCACAGTTTTTTTATTACCACACATCTCTCTTACCCTTTCATTACTTACTCTATCAAACCACCTCACACCACATATTGTCCTCAAACATCTCATTTCCAGCACACCCACCCTCCTCCACACAACCCTATCTATAGCCATGCCTTACAACTATGTAACATTGTTGGAAAAAGAAATTATATTGAAAATATTTTGATATACGAGACTTTAAGAATTAATTTGAAAATAAATCAGCTCACTCTAAGTGATTTTCCTAATACAGTATTTGAATTAACTGAAGTTGTTTGTCAGGGCTCTTTTCCAATGAACCCTGCTGAACATGATCATTGATTACAACTTTTCTTTTGTATAGAAAATGTAGATAAATCCAGTAATGATGTGGTACAGGGAAAGTGAAGAGTTTACTTTATGTATTAATTTTTGATTATTGTTAAGGATGGTAATAGGCAAAAGGTTTCAATTGAGACTTTAGTAGACTTGTTCTATTGCTAAGGCATATCACAAGTCAAGATTTTAAAGGTGCAAACTTCTCCCTGCAGCTCATCCAGTCCCAACCTAGGTAGCAACAACTTCATCTTCGGGCAGAACCTACAATCTAAAGTTGCTGTGAGTAGTGCACAATTCCCATCTTTGTATAACGAGCAGTATTTATCACCTTCAGTTGCCTCTTCAGAATTATGGAAAATAGAGCATTTCAGCAGTCTGACATGGACATACATTTGTGAGGTTTCCAACACTGAACAAGATAGTGTCACCACAGGGTGAGAAAAGGTTATTGTAGCTTAGTATGGACCTGTGGTTAAATGAGTGAGAAATGGTGAACATACCCCAGTGTAGCACCTCTCCAGGTCTGCTTGCCACCAAAGACTGAACCTATTTGTTAATTGTGTGTTCCCTTGAACTATTTCATAACTATATTGGTGTCTGATATGCAATGTACCTTTTGGAAAAGAAGATAGCTTTTTCAGTTTCTTCAGACATTCAATGTGAATAATGAGCTTGAACAATGAAATAGTGTGATGATTTGTTTAGTTACTGCCCTCATAATGTAAATATTTGTGTTCATGTGAATTAAGGAAATAAGTTGAAATTTATAGGTCACCTCAGGGATTTTCGCTCCACTGAGGTATCCATAAATGGCAAGATGCAGGTGACTCTGCTTGCATATGGTTACACTACAAGTGATGCTGTATTATTAGCTGTGAATGGAAAGGAGGAAAATCTCCCCAAGGAACTTCTCTATCCAAAAGTAGCCTCCTGTTCTCCCGCTACTGATTGTAGTATAACCTTTAAGCCACGGCACCCCATTTAAAGGGGTCTTGGGGTTGATTAAAAAAAAATGAATAGGCGGTTATGTAGGTGAATGTTGGGGTGAAGAGGGTGGTGAGAGTAAGTGAGCTTGGGAAGGAGACTTGTGTGAGGAAGTACCAGGAGAGACTGAGTACAGAATGGAAAAAGGTGAGAACAATGGAAGTAAGGGGAGTGGGGGAGGAATGGGATGTATTTAGGGAATCAGTGATGGATTGCGCAAAAGATGCTTGTGGCATGAGAAGAGTGGGAGGTGGGTTGATTAGAAAGGGTAGTGAGTGGTGGGATGAAGAAGTAAGAGTATTAGTGAAAGAGAAGAGAGAGGCATTTGGACGATTTTTGCAGGGAAAAAATGCAATTGAGTGGGAGATGTATAAAAGAAAGAGACAGAAGGTCAAGAGAAAGGTGCAAGAGGTGAAAAAAAGGGCAAATGAGAGTTGGGGTGAGAGAGTATCATTAAATTTTAGGGAGAATAAAAAGATGTTCTGGAAGGAGGTAAATAAAGTGTGTAAGACAAGGGAGCAAATGGGAACTTCAGTGAAGGGTGCAAATGGGGAGGTGATAACAAGTAGTGGTGATGTGAGAAGGAGATGGAGTTAGTATTTTGAAGGTTTGTTGAATGTGTTTGATGATAGAGTGGCAGATATAGGTTGTTTTGGTCGAGGTGGTGTGCAAAGTGAGAGGGTTAGGGAAAATGATTTGGTAAACAGAGAAGAGGTAGTAAAAGCTTTGCGGAAGATGAAAGCCGGCAAGGCAGCAGGTTTGGATGGTATTGCAGTGAAATTTATTAAAAAAGGGGGTGACTGTATTGTTGACTGGTTGGTAAGGTTATTTAATGTATGTATGACTCATGGTGAGGTGCCTGAGGATTGGCGGAATGCGTGCATAGTGCCATTGTACAAAGGCAAAGGGGATAAGAGTGAGTGCTCAAATTACAGAGGTATAAGTTTGTTGAGTATTCCTGGTAAATTATATGGGAGGGTATTGATTGAGAGGGTGAAGGCATGTACAGAGCATCAGATTGGGGAAGAGCAGTGTGGTTTCAGAAGTGGTAGAGGATGTGTGGATCAGGTGTTTGCTTTGAAGAATGTATGTGAGAAATACTTAGAAAAGCAAATGGATTTATATGTAGCATTTATGGATCTGGAGAAGGCATATGATAGAGTTGATAGAGATGCTCTGTGGAAGGTATTAAGAATATATGGTGTGGGAGGCAAGTTGTTAGAAGCAGTGAAAAGTTTTTATCGAGGATGTAAGGCATGTGTACGCGTAGGGAGAGAGGAAAATGATTGGTTCTCAGTGAATGTAGGTTTGCGGCAGGGGTGTGTGATGTCTCCATGGTTGTTTAATTTGTTTATGGATGGGGTTGTTAGGGAGGTGAATGCAAGAGTTTTGGAAAGAGGGGCAAGTATGAAGTCTGTTGGGGATGAGAGAGCTTGGGAAGTGAGTCAGTTGTTGTTCGCTGATGATACAGCGCTGGTGGCTGATTCATGTGAGAAACTGCAGAAGCTGGTGACTGAGTATGGTAAAGTGTGTGAAAGAAGAAAGTTAAGAGTAAATGTGAATAAGAGCAAGGTTATTAGGTACAGTTGGGTTGAGGGTCAAGTCAATTGGGAGATGAGTTTGAATGGAGAAAAACTGGAGGAAGTGAAGTGTTTTAGATATCTGGGAGTGGATCTGGCAGCAGATGGAACCATGGAAGCGGAAGTGGATCATAGGGTGGGGGAGGGGGCGAAAATTCTGGGAGCCTTGAAGAATGTGTGGAAGTCGAGAACATTATCTCGGAAAGCAAAAATGGGTATGTTTGAAGGAATAGTGGGTCCAACAATGTTGTATGGTTGCGAGGCGTGGGCTATGGATAGAGTTGTGCGCAGGAGGATGGATGTGCTGTAAATGAGATGTTTGAGGACAATGTGTGGTGTGAGGTGGTTTGATCGAGTAAGTAATGTAAGGGTAAGAGAGATGTGTGGAAATAAAAAGAGCGTGGTTGAGAGAGCAGAAGAGGGTGTTTTGAAATGGTTTGGGCACATGGAGAGAATGAGTGAGGAAAGATTGACCAAGAGGATATATGTGTCGGAGGTGGAGGGAACGAGGAGAAGAGGGAGACCAAATTGGAGGTGGAAAGATGGAGTGAAAAAGATTTTGTGTGATCGGGGCCTGAACATGCAGGAGGGTGAAAGGAGGGCAAGGAATAGAGTGAATTGGAGCGATGTGGTATACTGGGGTTGACGTGCTGTCAGTGGATTGAATCAAGGCATGTGAAGCGTCTGGGGTAAACCATGGAAAGCTGTGTAGGTATGTATATTTGCGTGTGTGGACGTATGTATATACATGTGTATGGGGGTGGGTTGGGCCATTTCTTTCGTCTGTTTCCTTGCGCTACCTCGCAAACGTGGGAGACAGCGACAAAGCAAAAAAAAAAAAAAAAAGAAAATGTAGGTCGGTGTTGTAAACCTGAACTAAAAAGACCTTCACTAAAGCCATTAATTACAAGCTGTATGATCATAAATGCCGTTATGGCAAAGCATTGAATGTGGCCTAATTTGCTAGCTTAGCAGCACTTTTGGACCAGTTGATTTGGGTAGGAAGCAGAACCAAGCAACAGTTAACCCAGAATTTACTCAGTTACTTTAATGATTTTTGGACAGTTGTAATAGGGTACCCAGTCTTACATTAGAAAAGTATTAATGAGAGAATATTCAAGGAAGTAAATTGTATATTGATGCAAAAAATAGCTATCAAGTATACAAAGAGATTCAGGGTTGAAATTTGATTATTTTAGAATTGTAGCATATATGTAGCAATAATTCATGAAAAGATTGTGTATTAATTCACTTTGTAGTAGATCACAGTGAGGATGGAGGAGTGAGCCTTTTCAGATTGCAGTGTTCATAACTAAAAGTAATTGCCGTAGAACAGCAAAAGCATTTCATTATGTATATTTGTGAGTCTAATCTTCAGAGACAAGGAGTACACATTTAATCAATAAAGAATATAGTGATTAGTTGTTGAAAATCCTTCCCTCCAGTTTTTATTTTTCCAAAAAATCAAGAGAAGTGGGCCAAGTGAAGATTTGCCCTTTAAGGCTCAGTCCTCTGTTCTCGACTCTACCTCGCTAATGTGGGAAATGGCGAATATACATATGAAAAAAAATCAAGTTATCATCTATGATTTCATTATGCATTCACCTTATACATTTGGTGGAATTTCATCTCTTGTGTTTGTAAATGTTATCTTCACTTTTGATCTGGTGACTGTAAATTAAGTGTTCAGCTTTTTTCCTGTGATTGTAAGTGTAATGCCCGGCTTTTGTTCTGTAGTTTGTAAGTGTCACCTTAGTCTTTTATCCTCTCATTGTCACTGTAGCCTTCAACTGTTGTCCCTCAACTGTAAGTGTATTCTTCAGCTTTTATCCTGTGATTGTAGTGCAACCTTCAGTTTTCATTTAGTAAATGTAACATGCATTTTTTTACCATGTGTTGTAATTGTAGGCTTCAGACCTTTATTGTATGTTTGTGTTTGATACAGCTTGTATCATGTGATTGTAAGTGTAGTTTCAATTTTTTTTGTTATATGTAATCTTCATACTTTATCCTGTAAATGTAAGTGGAACCTTCACCTTATTTCACTGTTTGTAACCTTCAACTTTGACATTTATTTTAATTGTAATTTTCAACAATTGTTCTGCAATAGTCTATGTTAGTAGGGTAGTAGTTGTTACCAAAATGAATAGTTGTCCCTACCATTTTGCCAGCATGTGGGGTTGGGGATCCCAGTTTTGCAAAGTTAATTCTCAGAGAAGGATGGATGGCTTGTGATTCATCCTATGTAAATGGGAATAGAGTCGGTGGTTAGATAAGTAGATGTCCTGTAATGGTAACTTATGCTAGTGACTTTTATCATGTGAATTGAAGTGTACCTTCCAACTTCACTTCTGTGATTGAAATTGAAATGTCCATCATCCAATCTGGAATTGCAAGTGTAGTTCTCAACTGTAGTCATGATTTTAGGGGGAGCTTTCTGCTTATTCTTGTGTATTGATGGGTGATTGGTGTATCAAAACTTAATTTGCTCTTACCTCCTCAGGGTGCAGAGAGCTCAGTAACATCTTCATCTGATGCAGCAGGGACCACTAATGGAGAAAAACAAACTGGCAACTTGTTTTCTGATGCTGCGTCAGAAATTGCACGGGTAGGTTTTCTCTTTCCATGCCACAGTGTAAGTTTTGTTATGCATTGCACACAGTGGGGAACTTCTTGTTTTCCTACAAGAAGCTGAAGAATTGTACCCAGTAGGTCCCTTTTTAGTAGACTGTAAGATATAGCAACAGAATCTTTTGAACGACCAAACTTTTGAAATATGTAGCTGATGTATCATGCAGCAGTGACCTAATTCCATGTAAGATTTTTTTTTTTTTTTTTTTTTTTTTTTATACTTTGTCGCTGTCTCCCGCGTTTGCGAGGTAGCGCAAGGAAACAGACGAAAGAAATGGCCCAACCCCCCCCATACACATGTACATACACACGTCCACACACACAAATATACATACCTACACAGCTTTCCATGGTTTACCCCGGACGCTTCACATACCTTGATTCAATCCACTGACAGCACGTCAACCCCTGTATACCACATCGCTCCAATTCACTCTATTCCTTGCCCTCCTTTCACCCTCCTGCATGTTCAGGCCCCGATCACACAAAATCTTTTTCACTCCATCTTTCCACCTCCAATTTGGTCTCCCTCTTCTCCTCGTTCCCTCCACCTCCGACACATATATCCTCTTGGTCAATCTTTCCTCACTCATTCTCTCCATGTGCCCAAACCATTTTAAAACACCCTCTTCTGCTCTCTCAACCACGCTCTTTTTATTTCCACACATCTCTCTTACCCTTACGTTACTTACTCGATCAAACCACCTCACACCACACATTGTCCTCAAACATCTCATTTCCAGCACATCCATCCTCCTGCGCACAACTCTATCCATAGCCCACGCCTCGCAACCATACAACATTGTTGGAACTACTATTCCTTCAAACATACCCATTTTTGCTTTCCGGGATAATGTTCTCGACTTCCACACATTTTTCAAGGCTCCCAAAATTTTCGCCCCCTCCCCCACCCTATGATCCACTTCCGCTTCCATGGTTCCATCCGCTGACAGATCCACTCCCAGATATCTAAAACACTTCACTTCCTCCAGTTTTTCTCCATTCAAACTCACCTCCCAATTGACTTGACCCTCAACCCTACTGTACCTAATAACCTTGCTCTTATTCACATTTACTCTTAACTTTCTTCTTCCACACACTTTACCAAACTCCGTCACCAGCTTCTGCAGTTTCTCACATGAATCCGCCACCAGCGCTGTATCATCAGCGAACAACAACTGACTCACTTCCCAAGCTCTCTCATCCCCAACAGACTTCATACTTGCCCCTCTTTCCAAGACTCTTGCATTTACCTCCCTAACAACCCCATCCATAAACAAATTAAACAACCATGGAGACATCACACACCCCTGCCGCAAACCTACATTCACTGAGAACCAATCACTTTCCTCTCTTCCTACACGTACACATGCCTTACATCCTCGATAAAAACTTTTCACTGCTTCTAACAACTTGCCTCCCACACCATATATTCTTAATACCTTCCACAGAGCATCTCTATCAACTCTATCATATGCCTTCTCCAGATCCATAAATGCTACATACAAATCCATTTGCTTTTCTAAGTATTTCTCACATACATTCTTCAAAGCAAACACCTGATCCACACATCCTCTACCACTTCTGAAACCACACTGCTCTTCCCCAATCTGATGCTCTGTACATGCCTTCACCCTCTCAATCAATACCCTCCCATATAATTTACCAGGAATACTCAACAAACTTATACCTCTGTAATTTGAGCACTCACTCTTATCCCCTTTGCCTTTGTACAATGGCACTATGCACGCATTCCGCCAATCCTCAGGCACCTCACCATGAGTCATACATACATTAAATAACCTTACCAACCAGTCAACCATACAGTCACCCCCTTTTTTAATAAATTCCACTGCAATACCATCCAAACCTGCTGCCTTGCCGGCTTTCATCTTCCGCAAAGCTTTTACTACCTCTTCTCTGTTTACCAAATCATTTTCCCTAACCCTCTCACTTTGCACACCACCTCGACCCAAACACCCTATATCTGCCACTCTGTCATCAGACACATTCAACAAACCTTCAAAATACTCATTCCATCTCCTTCTCACATCACCACTACTTGTTATCACCTCCCCATTTACGCCCTTCACTGAAGTTCCCATTTGCTCCCTTGTCTTACGCACCCTATTTACCTCCTTCCAGAACATCTTTTTATTCTCCCTAAAATTTAATGATACTCTCTCACCCCAACTCTCATTTGCCCTTTTTTTCACCTCTTGCACCTTTCTCTTGACCTCCTGTCTCTTTCTTTTATACTTCTCCCACTCAATTGCATTTTTTCCCTGCAAAAATCGTCCAAATGCCTCTCTCTTCTCTTTCACTAATACTCTTACTTCTTCATCCCACCACTCACTACCCTTTCTAAACAGCCCACCTCCCACTCTTCTCATGCCACAAGCATCTTTTGCGCAATCCATCACTGATTCCCTAAATACATCCCATTCCTCCCCCACTCCCCTTACTTCCATTGTTCTCACCTTTTTCCATTCTGTACACAGTCTCTCCTGATACTTCTTCACACAGGTCTCCTTCCCAAGCTCACTTACTCTCACCACCTTCACCCCAACATTCACTCTTCTTTTCTGAAAACCCATACTAATCTTCACCTTAGCCTCCACAAGATAATGGTCAGACATCCCTCCAGTTGCACCTCTCAGCACATTGACATCCAAAAGTCTCTCTTTCGCACGCCTGTCAATTAACACGTAATCCAATAATGCTCTCTGGCCATCTCTCCTACTTACATAAGTATACTTATGTATATCTCGCTTTTTAAACCAGGTATTCCCAATCATCAGTCCTTTTTCAGCACATAAATCTACAAGCTCTTCACCATTTCCATTTACAACACTGAACACCCCATGCATACCAATTATTCCCTCAACTGCCACATTACTCACCTTTGCATTCAAATCACCCATCACTATAACCCGGTCTCGTGCATCAAAACCGCTAACACACTCATTTAGCTGCTCCCAAAACACTTGCCTCTCATGATCTTTCTTCTCATGCCCAGGTGCATATGCACCAATAATCACCCACCTCTCTCCATCAACTTTCAATTTTACCCATATTAATCGAGAATTTACTTTCTTACATTCTATCACATACTCCCACAACTCCATGTAAGATATTATGGTAAATTATTTTTTATACATTAAATAGATGGTTGATTAATTATTGTACAGTGAATGTAGTTGCGGTAGTTGGGTACTTATAGACTAGATAATTTTTTTAGTAATGGATGATTGTTTATTTCATTATAATATTATATGATATTTAAGTTTTATTTATTGCCTGACAGTCCCCAGACTCTGCCAGCAGCATTGCCACAACCAACGGGAGGCCAATCACAGGGAATCTCTTTTCTGATGCAGCATCGGAAATATCTTTGGTACGGAAAGTATTTTTTTTTTTTAGTTTATCCCTGATAGTATCCTTTACTGTATTCCAAAATTTACCTTCAAGAAGTGATAGCTGTTCGTAAAGTACTCAGGTATCATGAAAGGTTCTTCATGCAGTGAACCTTCTCCATGCAGTACACAGTACAATTTTACTTTTTCGCTGTGCACATATGGTATGTGGAAAAATCATGGTCTGAATTTTGAATTGTGGAAAAATTTCCTTTAGAGAATACAAATGCCCCTACAAAGTTATACTACAATTAAAAACCAATTACAACGAGTTTTCACTGATACCATGAGGTAGCTTAAGCTCATCCCACATGGAAGAGGAAGGATGGACATCTTTGCATTTCTCGTACTGACAGACAAACTAGCATATCTGAAGGTCCTACGTGACCCATGATATGCTTATATATGATCAGCAGTTTAAAACACACCTAAAAGCTATGAAATTATGAAAACCGCATTAAATGAACTACCTTATGGCCTTTCCCATGTGGTGGTTTAGGACAGGGGACGTACTTATGCAGCAAATTCCTGGTCAGACACCCATATTTGCCAGTCTTACCTTTGAGCAGTTGCATAATACTTTTACAAGTGTGGATACACCATTTGATGCAACTGTAGAATGACTGAGGCAAACAGTTACAAACAGACTGTGAGATGTTAGTGACAGATGTTGTCACCATAGCTAACAGTTTTCTGTCCTATATGACTGACTGTCTTGTGGTCTTCGACATTTTATGCTTAACACAGCAACCGCAGTTTGCACTCATAAAGATGCCTTTTTAGAATGAATAACATCTCAAACAAAAGTGTGAATTGGTTGAAAGTTGTTTCTCACATGGAAAGGGTTAATGTTTTAACTGTTTATATCTGAAATACTTTGAAAGGGTACATGCTTTCTCTTATTAGGAAGGAACATTAGGTAGGAGCCTCTGAAAACATTGTACTAAAATTGCTCTCTGTCAGTGGCCAGTTAAATGTGGGGCACTAAAGGCTAAGAAGCAGCACTGGAGTTTACAAGTAGAGATTTGCTGTGGCCATCTCCTTGAGAGATTTCTTGAAGGGAACAGGTGTCAGAGGTTTGGATAGATAGGTATATAGATACTTTCTCTTATGGAAAATGGATATAAGTCTGATCATGAGAGAATTATTGCATTACTTATGTGTCTTGAGTTGGTTATTTATAATTTTCTCTGCTGAAGTAGTTAAGATTTTTTATACAGTTTATTTTTTTCTGAAATGATTTATGTTGTATTCCACGCAGCCAAGTGATGAAAATTCTTGGACCAGTGGACAGTCTCTAGAGGAGTCTTCACGGGAGTTAACAGAAAAGGAAAAAAGTCAGAAAAGAAAGTTTGACCAAGTGGAAGTTATCACAGGGGAAGAGAATGAGTCCAATGTTTTGCAGGTAAGTGTTTTGAGCATTTCATGGTGTCATATAGACTTGCTGAGTTGTGTGACTAACCTCTGACTGATGGTATCTTATCCTTCCCATCTTTCTTGCTGGGACACATATGAGCTTAAAATAGCAACTTATGATGTCTTGACCTCACACTAGGATGAAGTTGATACTGAATTGTAGACCATTGATACCTTTACCTCTTCTTGTTTTATCATTGTCTTTAATTCACGTACAAGATACAAAGAAACTGCTGCTTACACATTAGTGTGATCAACACACTGATGGCATTTTAGCTTTGATGTATGGGGTTTTTGCTCTTGTAAAAAGAATTTGAGATAAAATCTTTGTATGGTATCCTCCTAGTAATTTCTTACATAGTCAAGCAGCTTGTGCTACATTTTATCTGAAAGCATTTTCTTTCTAGCATGTCTGCCTTTTTCCTTTCTTTTGCATTTCAGGACCAGTTTTCGTATCCATACATCAGTGCTAGAACCATTATACCTTCAAACATAGTCCATTCCCCCCTTACAGTCAGTGACCTTCCATTTCACATTCTCCATAACATACCTAGGATTTTAGCCAACCATTTCCACCCATTGATTCACTCCTCCCCCATGATTCCTGAAATGCAGTCCTTTTAGGTGTTTTTCATTCAATCTCGTTTTACTCCCTACTGCACCTCATTACCTTATTTTTTCACATTTATCTTTATCTTTCACTGTATGCACACTGGTCCAAACATTGTCTTAACTTTTGGAGTGAAGGAGTTTTTTGCTAGTGTGTGCCTCCAGAACTGTGTCATATGTAAATAGCAATTGATTTACCTGTCACACCCCCAGCACTCTGCATGTTGCAGACCTGCCTTTGGTGCAAGACCTTCACATTTAGAATTATATCTGGTAATTTTTCAACAGATGAACTGTAAGCTGTATGCTTGGGTAAGTGGGACATGGCAGGAGCGGGGTAGGGGTATCCTTCGCCTCAACGATTGGGATGCAGGACAGGAGATACACTCACGTCTCGTCATCCGGACACAAGGCACCTTGACTGTCATGCTTAATACCAAGGTTAGAAGTTTACTTACATTTTGGTACTAATATTATGTATGAGAAGCATATTGATCCTATTATAGATTGGCACCTCTTTCTTTGGATTACATATACATTGGGCTTGCCCCAGCTTTATTTACTAAAGAATGATTGAATCATCAAAGGATAGTGTGATGTAGACTTATACTGGTAATAATTCATAATTTGTTTTCATTTTTTACCATTTTATGCAGAGCAAGATGGTGCCAGGAACTGGCAAAGAGTGACTTCATTCTCTCACATCCACTCTCTGTTGTGAAGAATTGTACTGATACCATAGTCCCCTATCTGCAGCCAGGCACCACAGACCTTTTAAGGAATTTTTTTGGATGTTTATCTCTGTGTTTGTGTTTGAAGTGATATAGTATGACATTACCAGTAAATTAAGAAACATTCAAGCAAAGTAAGATGCCTCCTGACATTCCCCACATATTCAGCTGTGTATGTCCCACAGCATGTAAGGATTGATAGGGACTGATTGTAAGGGAAGTAATTCCAAAGCTTTGCAGTGTAAGGAAAAAGACATTACGTTAGCCACCCATGAGTTTCCATTAGCCACACAGTTATGTGATACAATGGCATTTGAGTATTGAATGATCCAACTAATGTCAAGGGCATGCAAACAATCAGTTCTCAGGAACTGCAGATGGAGATCATCAATAGAATTGGGCAGGAGCTTACAAGACTGGACAGATAAAACAGCTCGAAAGGAAGCAAGAGTGAGGAAAGAAAGCCAGAAGAGGGGAGCTTGAAGATCAGCCTCTCTTGACACACTGTCAGAAGCTTTCTGTATGTTAAGGGCCTCTTAGGGTTCCCAAAGTCTCTCAGAGTTTTTTTTTTTTTTTTTTTTTTTTTTTTTTTTTACCCCCAAAACTTAGATTGTCCTCCAGTCATATTAAAACCTGGCATTGATGAGGATTTATGTATGTGAATGGAGGCTTCAACATTAGATTTGAAAAAGATTGATTTTGTGCACTTTTTGAAAATGTTGGATTTGATACCAGTTCATTTCACATTGTGATTGTATGTATATTGGCACCAGACCTTGTTACCAGCTAATCATTGTCTTGGTTATTATAATAGATAGTTGGGGTGTATAGAAAAGTTTATAATTATTGATTTGTCTTATTTCAGGTTTGGGCAGAGATGTCAGTTGAGAGAGCAAGCAGCAAAAGCGTGAGGTTCACAGCTCTTGATGCTGATGGCCAGCCAAAAATCTTCCTTGCAATGGTATGGAAAATAGGTTTCTGCTGTTCTTTGTTATTTTATAATACTTGATTGCCATTTCTCATGTCAGTTAGGTGGTGCCAGGAAACAGACGAAGAATGACTCATCAACTCATGTACACACACATATATATATTTATTTTTGTTTATTTATTTTGCTTTGTCGCTGTCTCCCGCATTAGCGAGGTAGTGCAAGGAAACAGACGAAAGAATGGCCCGACCCAATTACATACACATGTATATACATACACGTCCACACACGCAAATATACATACCTATACATCTCAATGTATACACATATATACACACACAGACATATACATATATACACATGTACATAATTCATACTGTCTGCCTTTATTCATTCCCATCGCCACCTCGCCACACATGGAATAACAACCCTCTGGCCCCTCATGTGTGCGAGGTAGCGCTAGGAGAAGACAACAAAGGCCCCATTCGTTCATACTCAGTCTCTAGCTGTCTTGTAATAATGCACTGAAACCACAGCTCCCTTTCCACATCCAGGCCCCACAGAACTTTCCATGGTTTACCCCAGACGCTTCACATGCCCTGGTTCAATCCATTGACAGCACGTCGACCCCGGTATACCACATCGTTCCAATTCACTCTATTCCTTGCACACGTTTCATCCTCCTGCATGTTCAGGCCCCGATCACTCAAAATCTTTTTCACTCCATCTTTCCACCTCCAATTTGGTCTCCCACTTCTCCTCGTTCCCTAAACCTCTGACACATATATCCTCTTGGTCAATCTTTCCTCACTCATTCTTTCCATGTGACTAAACCATTTCAAAACACCCTCTTCTGCTCTCTCTACCACACTCTTTTTATTTCCACACATCTCTCTTACCCTATTATTACTTACTCGATCAAACCACCTCACACCTCATATTGTCCTCAAACATCTCATTTCCAGCACATCCACCCTCCTGCGCACAACTCTATCCATAGCCCATGCCTCGCAACCATTCAACATTGTTGGAACCACTATTCCTTCACACATACCCATTTTTGCTTTCCGAGATAATGTTCTCGACTTCCACACATTCTTCAGGGCTCCCAGAATTTTCGCCCCTTCCCTCACCCTATGATTCACTTCCGCTTCCATGGTTCCATCCACTACCAGATCCACTCTCAGATATCTAAAGTATATAAATAAATAATACATAAATGCCCTTATATGTACATTTACATACACATACATATCAAGAAATACACATGTACATATATATACACAGTTATATGTACACATACATTTTCATACTTGCTTGCCTTCAGTCCATTCCTGGTGCCACCCCACTCCACAGGCAAAGGCATCATTGCCACCCTCTTCAGCAAGTTAGCACCAGGAAAACAGACTAAAAAGCCACATTCATTCAGAACTCAACATTCATTCACACTCAGTCTCTAGCTTTCATGTGTAATGTACTGAAACCACAGCTGCCTATCCACATCTAGGCCCCTTAGACCTTTCCACGGTTTACCCTTGGTGTTTCACATTCCCTGGTTCAGTCCATTGACAGCACATTGACCCCGGTATACCACATTGTTCCAATTCACTTTTCCTTGCTCACCTCTCACCCTCCTGTCCAAGTCAGTTTATTGAGGAAGTTTTGTTAGATGAAATGCAGATTGAGTGAGAGAAGTTGGAGAGATCCATGAATTATGAAAACCCAGATTCTGTTTATATTGTTGATGCCAAACACAATCCTGTTATATTTCATTTTTTCTCAGTTTGTCAAAATTGATGGCTTACCGGATATTTTCTGTATCTTTGAAACAGTTATGCATATGATATTACCAGAGCACTGGAAAAGATGCATGTTCTACATGATGACAGATTAGCAGTATTTTGACTCATGTAGTATTTTGTAACCACAGTATTTTGACTCAGTAGTTTTTTAACATCAAATAGGTTTGTTTCCCTTGCACCCAATAACTCAGCTTAACCAAGAATTTTTTTTCTTGATTTCATCTAACTGGAGCAGTATTTTTTGTGGCTTCCAAAATGTGTCCCAGTCCCAAACCAAATAGTTTGGGTTTAGGATTAGTGTCTTTTTTTTTCTCTCACTCTTCAAACCCAGAATATGTCCCACACCCAATGCCCTTGCTTTGCAATTAATCCGGATATGGGTGAAATGTAATATAATAATTTTTTTGCATAACTTTTAACTGTATATATTGCATGAATCATAGCATATTAGATTGAACTTTATATGTGCCTGATTGTATTTATGTGTACTTCAGGGCAGCCCAAAGGATGTGGACTTGCTGTACAATTCCCTAGAGTGGCGTGTGGCCACCTCACGCTCTCAAGCCCACGATGATGGTGATGGTGACGGTGCTAAGAAGCCTAAAGTGGATGAAAAAGAAGCTGCTGCTGTAACTTCATAAGACTTTATAGTCAGAGCTTTGCCAGAGAAACATGCAAATCCCTAGACTAAGACTCGAGAAGATTGTGAAGGAAAGCACCGAAACTCGAGAAAATGTACAACAAACCTGAGTGCAAACAAAGACCAACTTTGCATTACTGATTTGAATTTCTGCAGAGTGAAGATGCACTAGTTACCCTTTTCCTGTTATTGAAAATACTGGTGTTAGCATCCAGTAGCAAGTGTTTTTATGCTCTGATATATAGATACAGAATTTTTTCCAGGGATTTGATTATTGAAATCAATAAGGGTCACTACTGGACATTGGTAGTGTGGACCGTTCACAACCCAGGGGATGGAGGGTAGAGTCTGTGGTTAGGTAGGGTTGGTGGGGCATTATTTGCTCCAATGTCTGCAGGGTCAGTACCCAGATATCACGTCCCATGTCTACCTAACTCTTCTCGCCAAAGGGTTGCACCCTACGAAAGCGGGAGACAAGATCAAATATTACAGAAACAAATTATATTATCCTGTTTTGAAATCAGTGATGCCATAGATAGCCATTATGACTGGCAGGTGATCGGCGGATTACCAGGAGATTGCCACTGTTGACTAGTTGGCGATTGGTTGATAGTCAGCAGGTATCCACTGATGACTTGGTGATTAGCTGTCAGGTATTGTGTTGCTACTGACAGGTGTTGATTGGATGGTCGTCAGTGAATATTCTCAGCGCCTGGGTAGTTTGGCTTCTCATCAGATCAAAGTGGTGGATGCAATGAAAACATCACTCTTGTTGTTTTATATATCAATGCATTGCTTTGTGAATCTTGATGGAAGAGTAGCAGTTTTGTAAGTTTTGATGGAACATAGTACGGAATTTGTTAAAGTAACTGCTTTTTCAACATCTTGCATTCACTTTAGCTGAAATATATATTTTCAGCAACCATGTAAGCAATGTGGCCTGATGTCAAAGTGTTTGCTCCTGATCTGAATATTGGTGTAATTATGTTGCTCATAGCAAGAAGTTGCAGTGGGAAGCTGAGGGGATGCAACACTGGGCCAGGCCCATAATAAGCAAAATACACCACTAAGGAGTGGACCAACTTTTAGGTTAAACATTGCATGAGAAAGGTGGATGAATTTAGGTCATATTGACCAAAGCAAAATTAATTTGAAGGTGGAAAATAAAACACAAAGTTTGCCATAATAATTTAATAACCTTTATCTACAACATGCGTACATGCTACAGAATATGTACAGTACCTAGTAAGTAACTCAAGATGTCAAAAATTGAAGTGATAAGAACTGCATTAGCATGGCTAACCAATTCAGGAGAGAATTGAAACAGAGCTTAACACAACCTCTGAGCTCACATAAATAGTTAGGTACACGGGTACTAAATTTTGTCAATCCATAAGTCTTGCCCAGGTGTCCAAAGATTCCCCATAAATTTGAATCCTTGTATGTAATTAGGTTACAAAAAATGTCAGCATTATTCAGTATGAATACTACAGGAAAGTTTACAAAAATATTTTGTTCATACTTTTTTGCCATTTCCCTTGTTAGCAAGGTAGTGCCAGGAACATATATGCAAAGTGGATGTGGCCTCATTTGGTCACATCCACTCTCTAGCTTTCATGTATACGCATCAAAACCAAAGCCCCTGATCCACAACCAGGACCTACAGACCTCTTCTTGGTTCCCCGACAACTTTATATTTCCTAGTTCATTCCATTGATTTTAAGTTGCCCCCTGTATACCACATCGCTCCAATTCACTCAATCCCATGCACGCCTATATAATGACAATAAAAGATATAGTTTTGAAATTTTTCATACTTGTTCGTCATTTCCCATTAGTGAGCTAGGGCCAGGAGCAGACAAAGAAATGGCCATATTTGCTCCCATCCACTCTCTAGATGCCTTGTCTAATGCTCCAAAACAACTAGTTCCTGCAAACCTTTTTTCCTTGTTCATACAAATGACAGCCCATCAGCGAAGTGAAATTTTTATAATATACAGTCTATCACTAATTTTCTGAGTTTTATGGGGTGGATAAGGTACATGTAGCCCCTCATATCCTCATGCACATTGTCACCCCATATCAGTTTGTTGCACTGAGTATAAGTTCTTTTTATGCATGCCAAGATGATTTGTGAACACGAGACTAGTATTTTATGTTAAAATTTACACATTTATACACATATTTTCACTATTCATTCCCAAATTTTCCTTTAAATGTTTGATGAAACATCCACAGCCCATATTAATTCTAAATTCATATCTCTCTTCACTTATATATATATTTTTCATATATATGTGCCATTTCCCTCTTTAGCAAGGAACCATCAAGAACAGAGAACTGAGCCTTTGGGAAAATCCTCCCTTAACCCCCTTCTCTGTTCCTTCTTTTGGAAAAGTAAAAATTGGACGGGAGCATTTCCAGCTCCTAACTCTTTTGTCGCCATCTACGACACGCAGGGAATACATGGGAAGTATTCTTTCTCCCCTATCCCCTGGGGTATCTCTTCACTTATACTGCTACATATTTTCCTAACTAACTTACCATATGCTATACATTCTACATCACCTTACCATCATAAAACATTTTCATCCCTGTTCCCCTTTGAAGAATTTTAGTACTATATATCCTTCTCTTTATCCCTGGGGATAGGGGAGAAAGAATACTTCCCACGTATTCCCTGCGTGTCGTAGAAGGCGACTAAAAGGGAAGGGAGCGGGGGGCTGGAAATCCTCCCCTCTCACTTTTTTTTTTCTAATTTTCCAAAAGAGGGAACAGAGAAGGGGCCCAGGTGAGGATATTCCCTCAAGGGCCCAGTCCTCTGTTCTCAACGCTACCTCGCTAATGCGGGAAATGGCGAATAGTATGAAAGAAAAAAGAAAATATCCTTCTCTTATCTTCAGTCAGTACCATTTATCCTCACTGATACAGCTGAGTTGGGATAAAAATTCCTTCATGCCAGTTTCTTGAGCTGTAACTTCACTAAAGTTTTCCATATATCTCCAATTTTTCTACTGTGTTAAGACTGTGCTCTTTACTTCAGATCCTTACTCCTATCCTTATTAAACTATTCTCCTAAATACTTCAACTCATTCACATTTTCCAGTTCTTCATTATTCAGAATTATATGACACTGACATCCTATCTCTCAAAAACTAGTTTTACATTTTACTTATTTATTATCATAATCGCTGTTTCCTACTTAAGCAAGGTAGTGCCAGGAAACATACGAAGAATGGCCCATGCATTCATATACGCATACATATACATATCAACATAAACATGCACAGACATGTACATATATACACATGTACATATTAATACTTGCTTGCCTTCATCCATTCCTGTCATTACCCTGCCCCACAGGAAATGGCATTGCTACCCCCGCTTCAGCGAGGTAGCGCCAGGAAAACAGACAAAAAAGGCCACATTCGTTCACACTCAGTCTCAAGCTGTCGTGTTTAATGTACTGAAACCACAGCTCCCTATCCACATCCTGGCCTCACAGACCTTTACATGGTTTACCCCAGACGTTTCACATGCCCCGGTTCAGTCCACTGACTGCACGTTGACCCTGGTATACCACATCGTTCCAATTCATTCTACTCCTTGCATGTCTTTCACTCTCCTGTATGTTCAGGCCCTGATTGCTCAAAATCTTTTTCCACTCCATCCTTCCACCTCCAATTTGGTTTCCTGCCTCTCCTTGTTCCCTTTACCTCTGACACATATATTTTCTTTGTCAATCTTTCCTACATTCATCATTCAAGCAGACTACCATTCTAGCTATCTCCCCTCACTCAGCCTATTAGCAAACAATTTAAAAAGTATGAATACAACTCTCTGTATCACTGATGCCCATTCCCCCCAGGAACTCTCATCAAGGGAGTGGCCATAGCAAAAGAGTCTTCACTTATCCCTGTCGTTACATGCCTCCCTTGCATACACCATTCAGCCTGTTATCATACCATTTATAAAGTGTGAATTTAACTATCTGTATCTTTGATGCCAATTCCCTCCAGGAACTCCTATCAAAAGGGTGGCCACAGCAAAAGAGTCTCCACTTGTCCCTGCCCTTACCTGCCTCCTTTGCATACACCATTCCACGCTTTCTTCCATCATTTCTCTCCCTGTTTATTTCCCCATGTCACAGGTGTTCTTCCTCTCACATCACCCCCTTTGATCTCACTGCCATATACACTCCTTGTAAAGTCCCTATCTTGAATTCTTTCCACATGCCCCAAACCACTTAAAGTATTACATTTCACCCACTCTATCTCCACAAATGATTCCTTTTGCACTGCATACCATACCAAATCTTTCATACTACTCATTTCTTCCTTCATTCCATGTGAATATTGAATATTTCTTTACAATAGTGCCAGCATTACCAATGAGAGGAAATGGGCTAAAACTTAAGGATCACCGACGATGTTATTGATGCATGAAATAAGCCCCTAGAAAATCTTTCAGACCTACATCCTTAATATATTCAAAATTAGGATTCATTATCACTTGTCACTCTCTGGTGCTGAATAATTCATTTTTTTTTTAAGTTGAAGGTTTCAGTCATGGACTAAAGTCCATATCAAGGCCGGGCCTTAATTGAAATAGAGAATTATAATGCGGAAAAAGAAAAGACAAGGAAAAGTATTTACAGATTTTTGAGGACTTGAAAGACTTGTCTTTTGGAATGTGCCAGGTCATAGGTATTGGGAAAGACATGAAAAGGTACAGAGTTCCAAAGCTTCAACATGTAGGGAAAAAAGTCATCATCAAAACAGCCCACCCTTGAGTTGCCAATGACCACACAATAATGTGTTGCAATAGCTTGCCAAATATTGCATGGTCTAGCTAGTTGTGGGGGCACACAAGCAGCCAGTTCTCAGGAGCAAAAAACCAAAGTAATATCTATAGAGGAGGGAGAGTGAACCAGCATTGTGGCATAGGGAAAGGGGGGGTCAAGTTTGGCAGTTAGCCTGGGACAGTATATAAGCCAGACCACTTTTGACTCAACTCTGTCAAGTAAGCATACACAGCTAGACCCACCTCAAATGTGAGAGCAGTACTCCATACAAGGATATATCAATCCCTTGTATAAATGGAGCAACTGTTAAGAAGAGAAGTTTCAACATCTAAACAGGACACACAGTTTATTAGAGGCAGACTTAGCTTAACTATTCCTGTAATGAGAGGTTTCCAAGAATGAGTGGATGTTACAGTAATACCAAGTATGTTCATTGAGTCGAGATGGAATTACAGAACTGTCAAAGGAGAGGTGAGTTGTGAGGAGTTTTCGATAAAGAGATGGGTTGAAATTGGGTCTTGGAGACATTAAACTTAACAAGATTTTGTCTACCCCACTCAGATATCCTGTCCAAGTTTATTGAGGAAGCTGTGTCAAGATGAGATGCAGATCAAGTGAGAGGGGAGGGAGCAGAATTGGAGGATGTGGATGAATGCATTGGATTATTTGTGGAGGAGAGGATATCATTGAAAAAAAGAGAAAAAGTGGAGGGGACAGGACAGAACCTTTAGGGACACTGCTGTTGATGGGAAAAAGGGGAAGGCTGATCCATCAACAACCACAGAGACAGATCAGCCAGAGAGGAATATAGATATGAAGGAGCAAAGTGAGGGAGGGAAGCCAAAAGAGGAGAGCTTAGAGATGATACCCCAATGCCACACCCTGTCAGCACTGGCATATCATGTTCCCTTCTCAACCTCCGATCTCTCCTTGGCCATGCTGCAGTAACATACCAACAATGATTAACCCATGTCACTTGCTTGGAGAGACTAAGAATTACTGCATCTTTCTTCAACATCAGGAATGATATAAGCATGGTAAGTCGAGAGGCTAGAGCTCAAGTTTATCCTTACTATTGCATTTCTAACAAAATATGAGGGGATGCATGACATATTCATGTTCATCCTACCTTATGACTTTCCTATAAATATTTCCTTCAGGCATACTAATCCTGCAAAGTATTTTTTTCACTTGATTTCTGGTGTGTTGCCTTAGGAAGTGGAAGTTAGAGAGAGAGCCATTGTTTTGCTATCCTTTTCTTCTATTGCTTTTAAGGGGACTTTTCTTCTTTTTAAGTAGTAGCAGCAGTAGTGTTATGGCCAGAACACCTTGCTTGGACCTTGGGTTTGTGTGGTCTGTGTATCAGTGTAACTTCATGTAGTCATACCACATGCTCCTGTCAAATAATTGATTTACACGGCCTGGATTCTTGACCTCTCTGACTCATTCCATATCCGTGTTTCGGCTGGATAGGTCAGAGTTTGAAGAGGTCTATGCTGTACTTTAATCCATTCTTTACTTCCATACTTACATCTCTACTCTTCATTATTCTGTTAAGGGATGCAGTGACTCTTCTACCTTGTACTGCTGTCTCCCTTATCTCTCCTTCCATATCACCAATCTTACCCAAGATAGCTCCTAATAACTTAAAACTCTGTCATCTCTCCTAGTCTTTCTCCCCCATATCTTTTCAAACATCACTACTTTATTTTTACTTGCATTTACCTTCAGTTGCATACACTTGTACACATGATAAAACAATTACAACCTTCTACAACTCCTCTTCACTCTCAGCATTCAACACAGTATCATCCACAAACAGGCTAGTCACTAGCCACCACATTTCACCATAACACTCTATCTCCGCACCCCCTTTCCCTAGTTTTGCTTTTCATCTATCGTATCATGCAGTGGCAGTATTGCAACCAATTAGGTGTTACTGCTGCAGTAGGGGCTCGATCATAGGAAAAGTTGACCTTTAGTGCCCTAAGAGGATATTCTAGTCAGTTGTACACCCTTAGGGGTGGAACAGAATGGGGAGGCATTGCCCAACTCCATCAGGGCAATAGTTTTAAAATTTAGGACAATCTCATAGCCCTGCTGCCTCTAGGAAACAGTGCTAGAGCCGCCATCTGCCAGTGGGCTGTCAAGGTTTAAGCACCAAAGGTTAGGAAATGTCACTGGAGTCCACTAGTTATGCTGAGGAGTAAAGGGGATGAGAAAGTGAGGGTGATGGCTGGTTTAAATATTAATGGAATGACTCTTGAGAATAAAAGGAGAAAGCTTGTGGAGAGAAATTTGAAAGTTATAGTTTGTATGTGCTGGGATTGGGGAAACCCATATCCTTGATCATGGTGTGTAGAGTGAAAATGGAAATGAATGCAAGTTGTGGGAGGGCATGGAAGGAGTGGTATGGATAGGAATGAATGAAAATTATTAGGAAGAGGGAATGAAGGATGTGCAAGTGTGTTATCAGTGAGAGTATGGGAGATTGTAACAGAGTATGGATGGAATGGATAAAAAATAATGTGGGTTAAAGGAAAGACTGGAATTGTGAAGTATGCTTGGGTATGTGTATATGCACCTGTAAATATGGGAGGGTATTGATTGAGAGGGTGAAGGCATGTACAGAGCATCAGATTGGGGAAGAGCAGTGCGGTTTCAGAAGTGGTAGAGGATGTGTGGATCAGGTGTTTGCTTTGAAGAATGTATGTGAGAAATACTTAGAAAAGCAAATGGATTTGTATGTAGCATTTATGGATCTGGAGAAGGCATATGATAGAGTTGATAGAGATGCTCTGTGGAAGGTATTAAGAATATATGGTGTGGGAGGCAAGTTGTTAGAAGCAGTGAAAAGTTTTTATCGAGGATGTAAGGCATGTGTACGTGTAGGAAGAGAGGAAAGTGATTGGTTCTCAGTGAATGTAGGTTTGCGGCAGGGGTGTGTGATGTCTCCATGGTTGTTTAATTTGTTTATGGATGGGGTTGTTAGGGAGGTGAATGCAAGAGTTCTGGAAAGAGGGGCAAGTATGAAGTCTGTTGGGGATGAGAGAGCTTGGGAAGTGAGTCAGTTGTTGTTCGCTGATGATACAGCGCTGGTGGCTGATTCATGTGAGAAACTGCAGAAGCTGGTGACTGAGTTTGGTAAAGTGTGTGGAAGAAGAAAGTTGAGAGTAAATGTGAATAAGAGCAAGGTTATTAGGTACAGTAGGGGTGAGGGTCAAGTCAATTGGGAGGTGAATTTGAATGGAGAAAAACTGGAGGAAGTGAAGTGTTTTAGATATCTGGGAGTGGATCTGTCAGCGGATGGAACCATGGAAGCGGAAGTGGATCATAGGGTGGGGGAGGGGGCGAAAATTTTGGGAGCCTTGAAAAATGTGTGGAAGTCGAGAACATTATCTCGGAAAGCAAAAATGGGTATGTTTGAGGGAATAGTGGTTCCAACAATGTTGTATGGTTGCGAGGCGTGGGCTATGGATAGAGATGTGCGCAGGAGGATGGATGTGCTGGAAATGAGATGTTTGAGGACAATGTGTGGTGTGAGGTGGTTTGATCGAGTAAGTAACGTAAGGGTAAGAGAGATGTGTGGAAATAAAAAGAGCGTGGTTGAGAGAGCAGAAGAGGGTGTTTTGAAATGGTTTGGGCACATGGAGAGAATGAGTGAGGAGAGATTGACCAAGAGGATATATGTGTCGGAGGTGGAGGGAACGAGGAGAAGAGGGAGACCAAATTGGAGGTGGAAAGATGGAGTGAAAAAGATTTTGTGTGATCGGGGCCTGAACATGCAGGAGGGTGAAAGGAGGGCAAGAAATAGAGTGAATTGGAGTCATGTGGTATACAGGGGTTGACGTGCTGTCAGTGGATTGAAGCAAGGCATGTGAAGCGTCTGGGGTAAACCATGGAAAGCTGTGTAGGTATGTATATTTGCGTGTGTGGACGTGTGTATGTACATGTGTATGGGGGGGGGGGGTTGGGCCATTTCTTTCGTCTGTTTCCTTTGCGCTACCTCGCAGACGCGGGAGACAGCGACAAAGTATAAAAAAAAAAAAAAAAAAAAAAAAAAAATGTGAAGAATGTGCAAGGTAAGGATGAAATGAAGCAATTATGGAGAAATTTGAGTGACTGTAAATGGGTTTAAGAAAGAGAGAAAGGTGGTTGCAATGGGTGATATTAATGCAAAGATGGGATGTGTTGATATTGATGAGATAGGTGGTAAATGACTGGATGACTGTGCTGCAAACACCTTTTTTTTTTCCAACACAAGATAATCCACAGATATACATGGATAAGAAATGATGGAAGAGAAAGACAAAAGGGTTTGATTGTTTATGTAGCAGTGCATGAAAGGTTGAGAACATTGGGCTAAAGTTGCCCTGTGACTGTAGCCTGTTAAGGGTGAGGCATGAAAGGCTAGGAAGCAGCACTGGAGTTCAAGGTTATGGAGATTTTGTTTTCATTGTCACCCCCTTGAGGGAGTTCCAGGAGGCCACAGATGTCACCAATATCGACAGAAAGATTGTGCTGGATGCTAGAGACGTGACAGAATACTATGGAGATTCTGACCATCTTAAAGTTTTTGTGGAGGTAAGGATCAGGCAGAAGTGGAAGTATGGTGTAAGAAAGAACAGAAAAGTAAAAGTGCTGGCAAGTGGAAAAAAGGTGAATCAGAAAGAATGCAAGAAAGTGTATAAAAGTTTATAGATGATAGAAAGCTTAGTAAAATATGTAGTAAATGTAAGGATGCAGTCATGTGTGAATGAAGTGCTTAAAATGTTTAGAGAAAGAACGTTAAAAGTTGTAGAATTAGTAGCTGGATACAAGGTTGTGAGAAATAATGAGAGGGGAAATGTATGATGGCCAAACAAAAGCACATTCACACTACAACTCCTAAACCTCTCCACAATCTCCCTTTTTTATTCTCCCATTCACATTCCTTACCATCAGCCTCAATCACTCGTTCTTTTTAACCCTTGGCAAAACTGGTAGACTCCAGTGCTGCTTCTTAGCCTTTTGTGCCTCTCTTGACAGGTCACTGGCAGAGGACAACTCCAGTGCAGGGTGTTTCCAGTGGCAGCAAGGCTCCAAAATTATCAAAACTAAAAGTAACAGTACCCCTCAGGTGTTTATCCAAATCTAAAACTACTGCATTTGTTACATTAAAATGCCAGTTAGCCAATTGATCGAGAACTTACCAAAATTATACAGAAAAGGAGGTTTGGTCAATAACTGTTTTGCAGGACACTCGGACAACCATTAATGATGAGCTCTGGGTAGAGGAAAAATCAAAGGATGTACTGGATGTGAGGACAAACAAGCAGAACAGGGAAATTTCTCATAAACCTTATGGGTTCTTCAGATCATTTTAGCTTCATTCTATAGAACCCGTAATATTCAAATTTACTAATACTTTTTCGAACTTTACTGTCATTCCCTGTGTTAGTAAAGTAATGCCAGGAACAGATGGAGAATTGGCCTCATTCACTCACATTCATTTTATTGCTTTCATGTGTAATGCTCAAAAACTAAAACTCCCAGTCCAGAACTAGGTCCAACAGACCTTTCTGCGATTTCTGCAGACTGCTTTATATACCCTGGTTTAGTCCACTGACATCATTGCCCATGTATACCACAATGCCCCAATTCACTGTATCCTGTACATGCCTTACACCCTCCTACATTTGCAAGCTTTGAGTGCTGAAAACGTTTTCCACTCCATCCTTCCAACTCCAATTTGGTCTTCCTCTTCTCCTTGTCCCGTCCACTTCTGACAAAGGTATCCTCTTTGTCATCCACTCTTCATTCATTCTATCCATGTGTACAAACCATTTCAGAACATCCTCTCTGGCTCTCTCAACCATACACTCTTACCCTATTTTTTCTTATGCAATGAATCCTCCTCACAATCATAGTAACCTTCCAACAGATTCACCCTTTTCTGTACATTCTCATCTAAAGCCAAAGCCTAGCACCTGTACAACAGCAAAAGGACTTTTTTACTCACCTTTTGCCAATCCACACTCAGTCTCTCTTGGTGTCTCTTGGTAAAAGCATCTTTGACCATCCTCTTTACACTCATATCATTTCCTCATTTCCTAAAGCTTTATGAATCTTAACCCTTGCCTCTAACAAGTAATTTATCATCATTATAAAAGGTCTATACAATATTCTACAAATATGTTGAACAGCCTTTTAAGATTATGCTTTTCTTATTAGGCAAATAGACAAGGGCAACTGTTTTTATGACAGAAAAACCATTCTAATGAATTTTTTTAGTGTTGGTATTCATTTTCCAGCTGCCAGAATGATCACATACAGTAACTAACAAGAAAATTCTGTATGTGTCACCCTTACATTAAAGTACAAAACAGCATATTTGCTGCTGGTTGATGGATGTACTGCAAATGATTTTATACCTGTGCCGCTTCACCTCTGTTCATCTTGTGAGGTTGGCTATGTCCTGCCTGTACGTTCCAGAGCTGAATCTTTGAGGAAATATGCTGGGTACCAGTTTTTGTTGCCTGCCTCATCATGATAACAAAGGTGTGGGTTTTTAGCAGTGTTGTGCTGACCTCCAAGAGACGTGTACCTGTAGTAAACATAGAACTGGGAAGCATGTAAGGAGGCAATAAGGCACACATGAAAATAAGGAGTGACATTAAATAAGTGATGTATAGAGGAGTTAGTTTGAAATACAATCAGATGCACATCATGTGAAATAGACTGCAACATTTCAAATGCTGGGCAGTGCCTTCTTTATGGATGTTGAGGCTGAAATATCAGTGCTAAAAGGAAGGCAAGATTTCAAAAATAGTAATGCTTTCTGTAAGAATATTTAAGTTGAAATATCAATGCTTAAAGGAAGCTCTGATAATAATAGAGTAATTTATGACCTCACTGGAATGAAAACACAGAGCCCTATACAGACAACTGGAACCTGTCACTTACTGCAGTCCACAATTGCATCAATCCCTTTTTCCCTAGTGGAATTATAAGCTGAGAGTGAAACTGAAGTCAAAGCAAAAATTGAAAAATCTCATAAAAATCAGCAAATGCTCATAAAACTGAGCTTGCAAAAAAATAAAGAGAAAGCCTAAAACTAAAGCCTGCATTAAACCTCTATGTGCAATGATGAATCTTGTGTGTGCCCTTGGTCATTTGGTGTACATGTATGTTCAATCTAAATTGTGGTTATAAAGTGTACAGTTAGCCTTCAGCTTTACCCACTCTTACAGTAGGGTACATCCATAACCAGGATTGCAGTGGTGTACAGATTTAACCATAGTTCTTGAGCATCCATTAATGCATAAGCTTATCAACAGTCTCAGTGAGACAGCACTTTAGTGGTTGTCAAGCTGCAATCCTCTGACCCAGGTAGCTGTCTTTTCATTCTACCTCATGTGGACCACTGGCATTATGTCCACAAAATACAATCTCTCCTTGTCATATGTAACACTTGACTCATGAAGCTCATTCTTCATAACTTGATTTTCCTGCAGTGAGCACTATGCACTAGCCCTGCTGTTTGGCAAAAGGGTAGGAGCAGTATATAAAAGTAGTTAAGTAGGAACATTTGGCAGGATTATTAGGTAGAAGTAGAAGGTAGGAGCATTAGATAGAAGTAGTCATTAGGAACATTAGGTAGGAGCCTCTGCAAACACTGCACTTGACTTGCCCTATGCCAGCGGCCTAAGGTTGAGGCACTAAAGGCCAAGAAGTGGCACTGGAGTTTTAGTTATGGAGACTCCGTTGCCGTGGCCACCCCTTTGAGGGAGTTCCAAATGGAACAGGCATCAGAAATACAGAAAGATAGATCAGAGTGTAAGATACCATACATGCTCCACAGTTAAAGTGCATACAGCAGTTTATAAATATATCCACAATTGTATATACTTGTGTTGTAGTTATACAATGTCCACTAGTGCGAGACCTGCCCAGGCTTGAAGAATACATACTAATGTACAGACTTAATCAACCCAGGGTGTATAAGACTTTATGACTTACCCATGGTCATAGAGTACACAATAATGTACAGAGAGGGAGCGAAGGAATTCCCACACAATCTGGTAGTTCCAAGTGAGGATGGGCATGACACGCATGACCTGGGGCCAGCCACTGTCTGTCATCTACAATATACATGTAAATATTATTATCTTCCTATCTCATACACATTATGGCACTGAGGTATTATTTCCATATAATTACTATTGTGCAACTGATTGAAATTAACTTCTATTATGAATCTGTATAGTCTTTACACAATGTCTACAGACAGTCATTCCTAATAAGACTTATCTGAAAGCATGATTCATCATGAAGGGCAACTGTCCATCATGTACCTTAATATTATGCAATCAATTTAACATATACAAGTAGTGGAATTAAATACTCTTCACACAGATTAGATAACCAATCCTAAAAGTTGAGAAATTCACTTTCGATACATTTCCAATTGTCCTGGCCTAACTGCGTATGGAAGGAACCAAACTGCAGGACTATGTGCACTGTTCTGGAGCAATGTGCATTCAGATTTGCAAATATGCATTCTAATCATTACAGATTTGATGAGCTCAGACAAGAGTAGTCCATGAGAAATAACATCTACATATACTCTGACCTTTCTAATTCATCAGTATTGCAGTTAGTATTGTTGAAAGCTAAGTTCATACTTATTGTTCTGCTTCCCAATACAAAGCAGCATATTCCTGTAAGGCTTGCGAGAGGGAGAGGAAGCACAAGGGACAAACCTAGGGCAAGGATTTCAAACTTCATGGAGCATGAACAACGTTAAGCATGAAGACAGAAGTAGATGAGTGGATAATGACAATGAGGTTGGGAGGCCCAGAGTTAGAGGTAGTAGGGACCACGATTCCTCTCCCAGGCCATGGTTCCCTTGTAGAATATGCTTTAAATTCCCAACTCGGTGTTATATTACTCAGCAGCTTACCAGGAAGGCCTGTAATACAAACCTAGCAGCTCACCTGGAAAGTATAAAACACCTACTGGCTTATCTGGAAGGTACAAGATACCTTGCAACTCATTTGGAAGCTGTAAAACAGCAACTCAACCGGTAGTTCTAAAACAGCAGCTCAACTGGAAGGTATAAAACACCAAGCAGCTCACCATGAGGGTATAAAACAACTACCAGCTCACCTGGAAGGTATAAGACAACTACTAGCTCACATGGAAGGTGTAAAATGCCTAGCAGCTCACCTGGAATGCCTTAAGGTCTTGAGAATATGGGTCTGTGGACCTGGTGCCCATTAGGATAGCTTTAATATGAGGCTTTTGAATAGTGAGTTGCTCTAGACCTTGTTTAATGGGTCCATTGTACCTCCACAAGTTCAGCTTATACCTGCAAGTGAGGAAATCATGTTCAATAGTTCATTCCACATGCTTTTTGGCTGCAACTAAGAACACAGAAGTAACTGAATGTAATGTACAATTTATGTTCCTTTGAGCTTTCCTTATACTTCTGGCAGGTATACTTTCTTGATCAAAGTTCCTAACTGGTCTGGTTATGACGTACCCAAGCAGCATATAAAGAATGCATAATCTTTTTACTGGATTTGGTAGCCTTCATTATACACTGGTTATTCCTGATCCCTTATGGCACTGTTGTGGAAAAGTCAGTAATCACTTTACATTGGTTAGTGATATCTTTTATCAAATATGGTGAGACTGAGAGATTGACGGAAAGAAGCATACTGACAAATGGAGAAAAGGTAGCCAGATCGACAGCATAACTCAACCAACCTGTCAACTGTATCGTCAATAAACTTTTCCAACTCATCAAAGGGGTTGGCACAGGTTATGTAGACAGCCTGAATTGCCGGTGTATTCTCTGGGAACCTGTGGGAAATTCAGCAATGGTTAGCTCAAGGCTTACCCATTTCAGGAAGTGAAAGGGTGTTAATTTTGACTGAGAAGAATAAGTTATGGTAACATATCCCAATTTAAACAAACCTAATCCAATATATTAAACCTCATCATGTTCAATTAACCAGAGAAAAGGAAATACATGATGGCTGGATAAGATTAGAAATGTTGTGGAATAAGAGGAAAAAAGCATATGGTACATTGCCCAAAAGGAATGTACCAGTCAAAGTTCAGCAAAGGAGGAGGGAAGAATATAAGAATATTAAGAAGCTACCAGAAAAAAGCAAAGAAAGTAAATGAAGATTTTGGAAGAACATTGAGTGAAAAGTTTAGGGAAAATAAGAAATTGTACCGGAAGAAGGTGAAAAAGAAAGAGATCGATTAGAGTGGAAAAATAAATGTGTGCAAAGTAAGAAAGGGAGTTGCAGAATCAAAAGGAGGAACAGAAAGGAAGATACAAGGATTATTTTGAAGAAATTATGAATGTGGGAGGTGAGGCAGCAGTTATTATATGCATGCAGCAAGAAGGGAGGTAAAAAGGGTGATAATGAGGTTGAAGGTAGGAAAGCACTTTGAATGGATGAAACTACTGCTGAACTGTTGAAGTATAAAGTAGATAGTTTGATATTGGTCTTAGCTAAGGACATCACTAACAAGTATGTCGCTCTACCTTTCCTTCACTTTTCCATTCTGAGAAACCTGTAGCTGTCTCTGATGTAGACAAAGCAACACTTTTTGGTTCTTGTTTTTCCTAGAATGGATACATATGATATGTACTTTTAGCATGGAAGCAAAAGATAGTGTCTGAGGATCAGACGAAAGCTATTATTTTTCCTTCGTCCTAAGGAAAAGGTGCTAAGGATGTATGTGGCAATTATGGAGGAATACATCTGGAGGGATGTCTGATCATTATCTTGTGGAGGCTAAGGTGAAGATTTGTATGGGTTTTCAGAAAAAAAAGTGAATGTTGGGGTGAAGAGGGTGGTGAGAGTAAGTGAGCTTGGGAAGGAGACTTGTGTGAGGAAGTACCAGGAGAGACTGAGTACAGAATGGAAAAAGGTGAGAACAATGGAAGTAAGGGGAGTGGGGGAGGAATGGGATGTATTTAGGGAATCAGTGATGGATTGCGCAAAAGATGCTTGTGGCATGAGAAGAGTGGGAGGTGGGTTGATTAGAAAGGGTAGTGAGTGGTGGGATGAAGAAGTAAGAGTATTAGTGAAAGAGAAGAGAGAGGCATTTGGACGATTTTTGCAGGGAAAAAATGCAGTTGAGTGGGAGACGTATAAAAGAAAGAGACAGGAGGTCAAGAGAAAGGTGCAAGAGGTGAAAAAAAGGGCAAATGAGAGTTGAGGTGAGAGAGTATCATTAAATTTTAGGGAGAATAAAAATATGTTCTGGAAGGAGGTAAATAAAGTGCGTAAGACAAGGGAGCAAATGGGAACTTCAGTGAAGGGCGCAAATGGGGAGGTGATAACAAGTAGTGGTGATGTGAGAAGGAGATGGAGTGAGTATTTTGAAGGTTTGTTGAATGTGTTTGATGATAGAGTGGCAGATATAGGGTGTTTTGGTCGAGGTGGTGTGCAAAGTGAGAGGGTTAGGGAAAATGATTTGGTAAACAGAGAAGAGGTAGTAAAAGCTTTGCGGAAGATGAAAGCCGGCAAGGCAGCAGGTTTGGATGGTATTGCAGTGGAAATTATTAAAAATGGGGGTGACTGTTTTGTTGACTGGTTGGTAAGGTTATTTAATGTATGTATGACTCATGGTGAGGTGCCTGAGGATTGGCGGAATGCGTGCATAGTGCCATTGTACAAAGGCAAAGGGGATAAGAGTGAGTGCTCAAATTACAGAGGTATAAGTTTGTTGAGTATTCCTGGTAAATTATATGGGAGGGTATTGATTGAGAGGGTGAAAGCATGTACAGAGCATCAGATTGGGGAAGAGCAGTGTGGTTTCAGAAGTGGTAGAGGATGTGTGGATCAGGTGTTTGCTTTGAAGAATGTATGTGAGAAATACTTAGAAAAGCAAATGGACTTGTATGTAGCATTTATGGATCTGGAGAAGGCATATGATAGAGTTGATAGAGATGCTCTGTGGAAGGTATTAAGAATATATGGTGTGGGAGGCAAGTTGTTAGAAGCAGTGAAAAGTTTTTATCGAGGATGTAAGGCATGTGTATGTGTAGGAAGAGAGGAAAGTGATTGGTTCTCAGTGAATGTAGGTTTGCAGCAGGGGTGTGTGATGTCTCCATGGTTGTTTAATTTGTTCATGGATGGGGTTGTTAGGGAGGTGAAGGCAAGAGTTTTGGAAAGAGGGGCAAGTATGAAGTCTGTTGGGGATGAGAGAGCTTGGGAAGTGAGTCAGTTGTTGTTGGCTGATGATACAGCGCTGGTGGCTGATTCATGTGAGAAACTGCAGAAGCTGGTGACTGAGTTTGGTAAAGTGTGTGAAAGAAGAAAGTTAAGAGTAAATGTGAATAAGAGCAAGGTTATTAGGTACAGTAGGGTTGAGGGTCAAGTCAATTGGGAGGTGAGTTTGAATGGAGAAAAACTGGAGGAAGTGAAGTGTTTTAGATATCTGGGAGTGGATCTGGCAGCGGATGGAACCATGGAAGCGGAAGTGGATCATAGGGTGGGGGAGGGGGCGAAAATTCTGGGAGCCTTGAAGAATGTGTGGAAGTCGAGAACATTATCTCGGAAAGCAAAAATGAGTATGTTTGAAGGAATAGTGGTTCCAACAATGTTGTATGGTTGCGAGGCGTGGGCAATGGATAGAGTTGTGCGCAGGAGGATGGATGTGCTGGAAATGAGATGTTTGAGGACAATGTGTGGTGTGAGGTGGTTTGATCGAGTAAGTAACGTAAGGGTAAGAGAGATGTGTGGAAATAAAAAGAGCGTGGTTGAGAGAGCAGAAGAGGGTGTTTTGAAATGGTTTGGGCACATGGAGAGAATGAGTGAGGAAAGATTGACCAAGAGGATATATGTGTCGGAGGTGGAGGGAACGAGGAGAAGAGGGAGACCAAATTGGAGGTGGAAAGATGGAGTGAAAAAGATTTTGTGTGATCGGGGCCTGAACATGAAGGAGGGCAAGAAATAGAGTGAATTGGAGCGATGTGGTATACCGGGGTTGACGTGCTGTCAGTGGATTGAATCGGGTCATGTGAAGCGTCTGGGGTAAACCATGGAAAGCTGTGTAGGTATGTATATTTTGCGTGTGTGGACGTATGTATATACATGTGTATGGGGGTGGGTTGGGCCATTTCTTTTGTCTGTTTCCTTGCGCTACCTCGCAAACGCGGGAGACAGCGACAAAGCAAAAAAAAGAAAAAAAAAAACATCTGTTGAATATAAGAGAAAAGAAAGCTTAAAGCAATCATAGTTAAGGAGTATGTCACATGCTCGAAAAGTCATTTGTATCAAGTTACAGTTTCCATGTTCTTTGAAGGCTCAGTTTGCTATGAGGGATGCACATACATAAGTAGAATGTTAGCCCTTCAGCATGTGCAAATATTTCTCAGCTACTGAATGTAATGTGTTAGAACTCCCTCACATAAAACTAACATAGACATATTACCTGTGCATCAGAGCACCATGCAGTAGGTGAAGAATGACCATACAGTCTTTCCCGCCATTAAAGCTTACACAGATTTCTTCCACAGTATAACGGTTAAAGCAATCCTCAATCACCTGAAACGGACAATGGTCCAATCAAGAGCTTAATTCATTAAGCCAAATTAGTTGCTTTGTAAATCACAAATCAAAGAAGAATTTTGTTATGCTTAACATTAAATCTCAAACTTTCGAAATGCTGAAATTATTTATACAGTACGATAAATATAACTCATCACTTATACAAAGTAGTCACACTAGGAAATACATAAAACACAACAGAACATTCGGAAACATTATTCTTTCACCTGAGCCATGCATAAAATCAAATCAGAAATATACACATCAAATGGATAAGACACTGTAGTATACACAACACACATCATTTCTATCATAGTTTTAATGTCACAAGTAACAATTTATGAGTCTTTGTTACATAGGTGGCTAAATATCAGGAAGAATTATAGTTAAATATATGAAAAGGATTATGGAAATTACAGTAAGTGAAGGTGTTTTTAGGGAGATTTTTGCAGTTGTCAGGTTTGGGAAAGGATTAGATTTTTTTCATACTTGACTGCCGTTTTCCATATTAGTGAGGTAGCACCAAGAACACAGCTCCCTATCCACGACCTGGCCCCACAGACCTTTCCATGGTTTACCCCAGATGCTTCACATGCCCTGCTTAAGTCCATTAGCAGCATGTTGACCCTAGTAAACCACATCATTCCAATACACTCTAATGTATGCAGAATTTATGGACTTTGCGAAAGGCATATGATATTAAAGAAAGACAGGACTCTGAGAAGTTCTGATACTACAGGTGTACATGCAAGACTTTTACTTATGTTAAAAGATATTTTGATAGAAGTACTGCTTGTGTGAGAGTTTCACTTTCATGGTGAGTGTAAATTCAGGTGAAAGCAAGGCTCAAGATTTTGAAAGATTTGAGCTGTCTGAGTGTAATGTATGAATAGCAAAGAATGAGAAGGCATTAATCTGTCTGGATATTTTGAAGTGATTATCACTAAAGACAGGAGTAAGAAAACTAATAAGAGTGTCAGAACAGAAACTTTTTTATACTTGATTGCTGTTTCCTGTGTTAGCAAGGCAGCAACAGGAAACGAATGAAGAAAGGCACATGCTCACATACACACACACACACTCACACCCTCCTGTATGTTCAGGCCCTGATTGCTCAAGATCTTTTTCACTCCAACCTTCCACCTCCAATTTGGTCTCCTGATTCCCCTTGTTCCCTCCACCTCTGACACATATATCCTCTGTCAAATTACAAGTTATTATACTCAGAGTGTTTTTTTTTTCATACTATTCGCCATTTCCTGCGCTAGCGAGGTAGCGTTAAGAACAGAGGACTGAGCCTTTGAGGGAAATCCTCACTTATGCCCCTTCTCTGTTCCTTCTTTTGGAAAATTAGAAATGAGAGGGGAGGATTTCCAGCCTCCCACTCCCCCCCCCCTTTTAGTCGCCTTCTACAACACGAAAGGAATACGTGGGAAGCATTCTTTCTCCTCTATCCCCAAAGAATGTTAAATCACCAAATTAGAAATCAACACATACAAGAGAGTTATACTTCAGTTGGTTAGGTCATACAACTGGGATCAATGGATCTGAGATGTTGAAAAAATTAGTGGATCCTTACCTTGACAGCTTCTGTGACAGGACCTGTGAGATGGGGCTCCCCACGTAACTCAACAATGTCATAGATCCGTTGACCTGCCTTGCTGTTGCTATTGACATCATAGTCCACAATCACCTGTCGCATCAATACCTGCTATTATCACAGCACAGAAAAACAGCACTGGGACTACACCAAAATAATGCAGTTACACCTGACAAACACCTGTGACATTATGCAAACATCTTTCATACACACAAGCTACATTAAACAAACAATGTAATCACATCACATCCAACAAACAGGGCAATTACAACATTTTGTTGCTATATCACAAGAACAAAGTACTATAATCCATGTGGACAAACAGTAGGAATACATCAAACACTGGAGCTACATCACACAAATTATGTGAATTTAACTTACAAACATGGGCTGCCCATTAACTTTCACAATAATAACAAACCAAATAAATACAGCAGCATTTTCCCAGTGTCACTTTGTAAAAGATGTCATAAAAAGGAGCTTGGAAATGTGTACATTACAGTGACAAAATACTTCAAGGACTTGACTTGATGTGTATAAGACTCATGGTTCTAGTGAAATTTCAACTTGTATGCTGAAGATGTGTACAATATGCTAAATAATTCTCTTGAAATACTGTTCTAGATGTCATCGGAGAGAGGCAGAGTGCCTAAGGGAATGAAAAAGGGCAAACGGGGTGACCTGAGTACAGCCTTCAAGTTTCTGTATTAGGTGGACAGTGAACATTTTTCATGAGGTGCAGTGACACAGTAACCTGATGTCAAAATAAGAAGCTAGGCAAGAAGCCTGTTAAAAAATGAGGTAAGAGGTACTGTTTTTGTGTAAGTGCAGCAGTAATTTAGGAATAGCCTAAATGATGAATCTGCATGTGTCACCTGCATACAAGTGTTGAAAAAGCTACTTAAGGACAAGGAAAGTTGTAGAAATGGGACCTACAAATGTAGAACTCTATCCCTGTACTGTACAAATAAGTAATTACACATACATACCAACTACTTGATGTTCTAAATAATATCACTATCAATACACTATACAAACATTTTAACTACACTACAGTACCATCATAACCAAACTTTTTTTTATCAAAAGTCTAAACAAAGTTCAAGATACAGTATTCTTTTTTGCCAGCAAGTGTCGCTTGTTCCTGCAGAGCCCTGGTTCATTTTCATATTTCCCCAGAGAAGGCCTTTGGCTAGGTTATGTAAGGAGTGAGTATGAAAGGTGTATCCTTGTAAAGCAGAATGTGTATGTATGATGGGTTGATAAAGTGTGTGCGAGGAATATCAAGACAGGAGTGAGGGAGTATGTTAGAGGTGAATCTTTTTGAATGATTATAAGTGCATGAAATGTGTGTCAATTCAGGGAAGCTGTGTACTAAGGAAGCATTTATGGTTCAGTGTAAACAATTTGTTATTAGACAATATGTAAGACAGTGAAAGCTATAGATTTGACAAAATTCAAGAACACAGTTACAAGTAGTATACGGAATGCTAAAAAATATATATATAGAAAATATACAATAATACATAGAAACAAAAGAAGATATGCAAGCATGACTAACTGCTGCACCTGCTGGCCAACAGATGACTTCAGGAATGTCTCTGCTTGATTTAGGTCATCCTCATCTTGGCTTTGGAGGGTGACTTTTGTGCGGTAGTAACAGTTGTTTACCTCAGGGTAACTTCCCACTATCACACGTGGGCTTTGACACACAAGATCATTTAGTGTCCCTGCCAAGGAAAGAATGGGTTAGGTTCAAATAAAAATGTTGGATTAGGACAACTGAGGCTAGATTATCATTGGTTAATTCAGGTTAAACCTTGATCAGCTACATTAATTGAATGTGAATTAGATCAAATTAGGTTTGGTAGGATAAGGTTATGCTGTCAGATTATCTTAGGTCATATCAGCAAGTCTTGTTTGGAGCGGTTTAAACAGGCAAGATGGGTAACATCAATTCAAATCAACTAAGCTTTTTTTTACAAGGTTAAAGTAAGTTAGACTGAACTAACTATTTCAGGTATAGTGAGCACACTTCACGTTCAGATAATCAGGTAACAGCAGACCACCTACAGTTTGGTCCAGCAAGCCAAGGCAAGGCTGGGTAATGTAGGTGACTGGTGAAGTAGCTAAGGAGCCATATATTAAGATGTCAAGTTAGAACTTTAGCTAACCTAACAAACATAGTAGATAGAAGTAAAGAGACAACAAATGCCCGCAGAGTTGTTCTGTTAGAAACAAAAGCCCTCAGCTATTGTGAGACTTTGAGGTAATCCAACTAGTAATGCGTTCTTGGCTTGTTAAAAGAGAAAAGATTAGTGTAAGCCTAGAAAAATGAATCTCAATATTAAAGTGAGCCCCAAACACACCAAATCCCTCTAGTAGTGTGCTCCTTTTATGTGTTTTTATGGGATATATCAAAACCCTCTTGTGATGTGTTTCCACAACATATGAAACCCCTCTAGCGGTGTGTTCCCATGACATATGACATCCCTCTAGTGGTATATTCCCACGACATATGACATCCCTCTTGTGGGGTGTTCCCACTGCATATGACATCCCTCTAGTGGTATGTTCCTAAGACAAATCACATCTCTAACGATATGTTATTAGGACACAACAAGACCTTTCCAGTCATGTGTTCTAGAGCACATCAGTCTCCTTTAGTTGAATATTCTGATGCCACACAAAACCTTTCTAAAGGTGTGATCCTAGTCTACACCATAGTTGTGTAAACCTTGGACACTTAACCACTACAGTGCTTTAAATCTAAGGCTAAGCAAACCTTTCTAAAGTTGGGCCCCTAAATGCCAAACCAAACTCTGAAACAGTTATTCTGAAACATTTCAAATCCCTATAGTGGTGTGATTAGACACAAGCTTGGGCATCTAAATTCCCTTCGGTAGTGTAATTCAAAAGTTTAGTACATTCTCAACTCTCATATTGTGGTCTTAGTATGCACCAAATTCTTCCAACAGTACAGGTAGAATATCAAAAATCCATAATCCTAAGGTCCAAACAATGATCAGATTTTAGAAATATCGGTCATAGGCTGTGGTCTGAATATAGTGTACCTTAAACGAGCAAGTTGTGCACCGAATGCAGCTTCTGAGGGTTATTTGTTTATAGATAAATAAATACTATACAGAACATTTGATAAAACATTTACTGAATAATTGTGCTATACTTACCAAAACTTTTCCATATTCAATCTCCCACAAATTATTATGAAGCTTGAGGTAAAGGTTATCACAGTCATTATCATAAAACACAGTCATCCATTCTCTTGGGGCACTTACAAGGCTGTGCTACAATCAGTCACAGGGAAAATATGGGTTCACTTGGAGTGAGAAGTTCTTTGATGAAATTGTATTACAATGATACAACCTTGATAAAGGAAACTTGTCATTCACAGTATAACCACATGCAGGTGGAGTCCAACAAACCTTATGGTAGAGGGAAAACACTCAGACACATCATATCAGGGTCAGCCAATCTGATGTACGATTAACAATTCCCTTTTTAGATTGACTGTTGAACTTATATCATTTTTCGTCCTGCCTCTTGATATCATACATAGTCATGTTACAAACACCATAATAGTCACTCAGGTGAAACACTGATGCACACTAATTTAATTTTTGTAATATTTCCACTTTATGCATATTGGTAAAAGTAAATAAGATTCCCCTTTGCAGCACTACACCCATCACTATCATTCACATGCATTTTGCATGCCATCATAATGGCAAAATTTCTGAAAAATCAGAGATAACTGAGGAAAACATATAGCTTGACTGCCATGCATTCAAACAGTAAGAATGGTGGTAAGCTTAGGTGTCCGGGGTAAACTGTGAAAAGGTCTGTGGGGCCTGGTTGTGGATAGGGAACTGTAGTTTCAGTGATTTACACATAATAGCTATAGAATGGATGTGAGCTGATGTAGCCATTCTTCATCTGCCTCGCAAACACAGAAAATGGCGAATATGTATGAAAAAAATATCGCATTCATGAGATGGCCTTAATTAGGGCCGCAGTTGCCGATACCATCTCAGCTAACTTAGAAAAAATCTTATAGTAAAAAGAGTGGCCTACTTTGTAAACTTATACTTAAGTTGTGGGTAATCTTGTATGCGCCAGATCACAGACTTTATAAAGTTACAGATTTTACAAACACAAATTTTTGATATTCTACCGTACCCCAGAGATGTATGTGGAATACTGTAAGGTGTACCCTGCCCTGAACACCAAATATAGTCTACACAACACAATATAATATCAAAACTGTATTACTACCTGTGAAATTATTCTACAACACTGGGATTATTGAATTTGACTTGTAAGACTAATTGGGTGACTATTTGATCATAAGATTATTAGTTTGTGGGCTTACATTATTATCTGTGATACTGATGTACCAAATGATTACTTCACTATAGGATTATGGAATTATTCATAGTATTTCATAGTTTGTGAGGTTATTACATGAGATATCTTTTCAGTTGCTGAGTTACTGCTTGGAACTACTCTACAACCTCAAAGTTATACCATTAGGACAGTGTGATACACTGAGATTATACTGATATTATTGTATTTTACCATGTGACTGTCCTACCCGTGATATTATTCTCTTCCTCCAAGAAGAAAACATTCCGGACAAACATTTTGCTAGAAGGGTCATAGAAGAGTTTCTCCAGGTAGTGGAAGGCACGCTCTAGGTAGGCAGGAATCCCTGGGAAGATATACACGTTGGCCACTGACAGAAGTGGAAACTTGCACACTCGCTCGCCGCTCTCATTCCGCAGGTAATGAAGCTCAGAGCCTGCCAGCACAGCCTCAGGTTAGCTTATATCATGCTAGTTAAACTGGCTCCATACGAAATAGTTTTGTTACCGTTAAGCTAGGTTATGTCAAATTTAGACTTATGTTACTGTATCTCAATCTATGGTCAGGCTGGTTTCATCTAGGACAGTTTTGGTGACCTTGATGGCATTTTGTCCACAAATATCCAATCTCTTCTTGTCACACATAACACTTGATGACACTTAACTCATACAACTCATTCACCATAACTCCAGATTTTCCTGAAGTGAGCATAATGTGCTAGCCCTGCCTTTTGACAAAATGGCAGGGGCATCAAAAAGTAGTAGTAGGTAGGAACATTAGGCACGAGCATTCAGTAAAAACATTAGGTAGAAGTAGTAGGTAGGAATATTAGGTGGGAGCATTAGGTAGACATATAAGGAACAATAGGCAGGAGCATTAGGTAAAAACGTTAGATAGAAGTGATACGTAGGAACATTAAGTGGGAGCATTTGATAAAAGTAGAAGTTTGGAATATTATGAGGAACATTAGATAGAAATAGAGGTGCACATTAGATAGAAATAGAGGTGCCTTCTGCTAATGGTCTGCTAAGGTTAAAGATTAAAAATGCTAAGAAGTGGCACTGGAGTTCATCAGTTATGGAGACAGGTTAATCAGAGTTTGAGCTTGAATGGAGAAAACTTGGAGGAAGTGGGGTGCTCTAAATACCTGAAAGTAAATATAGCAAGGAATGGAACCATGGAAGCAGAGGTAAGTGGGTGAGGAAGCAAAGGTTCTGGGAACATTGAGGAATGCATGGAAAGAGAGGTCACTATCTGGAAGGGCAAAAATGAGTACGTTTGAAGTTATAGTAGTCCCAACAATGTTGTAAGGATGCCAGGTATGGGCTGTAGATGAGAATGTACTCAAGTGGGTGAATGTATTGAAAATGAAATGTTTAAGAACAATATGTGGTGTGAGGAGAGTTGACTGAGTAAGTAATAATAAGGTTAGAGAGGAGTGTTGTAAGAAGGGTTTGGCAGAGAGAGCTATTGAGGGTGTGCTGAAATTATTTGCATATATGGAGAGAATAAGTAAGGATAGGTTGACAAAAAAGGACATATGTGTCACAAGTGGAGGGGAACAAGGAGAAAGGGGAGACCAAAAATGGAGATGGAAGAATGGAGTGAAATGGATTATGGTTGCTTGAGGCCTGAACATACAAGATGGTGAAAGGTTTGTTCAAGATAAGAGTGAATTGGAGTGAAGTGGAACACAGGGGAAGATGTATTTTCACAGGACTGAACTAGGGCATGTGAAGCAGCCAAACAAAACCATATAAAAGGTCTGTTGGGCCTGGATGTGGATAGGGGGCTGTGGTTTTTGATGAAATGTTCTTGACAGCTAGAGAATGGATGTGAGCATATAAGGCCTTTTCTTTCTCTGTTCCTGGTGCTAGTATGGATTAAAAGGCCAAATTTTATTGAAACTAAGCATCATTCCATTTTTACTGTTCCTCTGTATAGGTTTCTAAACTTTTTTTTTTTTTTAATGTGCATGCAGAACCTTTCAACTTATTTGTTGGTAGCTGAAATTCAATTGTTTCGACAATTTGAAACAGGGTAACTGGGAAGGAAATCATCCCTAGGGAAATGGGCGTCCCTGCCCTTGGTCAGCCTGAGACACACTGTTTAGGGATCTCGATTCTACGTAAATGAGCTCCAGAAAAGATGCAAACCTGTATGGACCTCATCCAACCCAGGCTAATGGGAACAGATTTAACAGTTAGACAGATCAGTTTTTAACTATGATAAAATCAGAAACCATAAAGAGGAACAGATAAGTTTAAAGTAGTCACTCTTCCATCAGTTCTCACGTAGAAGAGATTCACAAGAAGTTATGATATCAACCTCACTAAAAAGTTTGTGAGGATAATGGCAGCTATACCACTTGAAGATGGCTCATCCTGAGTTCTTTTAGCACAATGGAAAAAATGTGCTGAGTGACAAAAAGAAAAAAAAAAAAAGGCTGACAAATGCAAAGTCCTCAAAATAAGTGCTGCCATTGTCTGCAAAGATGAACTTGTATGTATACATTTTCCACAATTCCCAGTTACCATGGGATGGATTAATTACGTACTGCCTCTGCATGATCTTAAGTCAGGAGAGGCTAATGTATCCAGGTCTCCGTACAAGCTGTAAGTGAAGCTAACTTAAGTCATACTGTCGGGATCATAAGAAAGCTGTCTGGATATACATGAAAATAATCAAGTCCTTGCGAGATGGAAGTTTGGAGTAAAAAAAAAAAAAGATGCTGAGTGATCGGGCCCTGAACATACAAGAGGGTGAAGGGCATGCACGGGATAAGAGTGCATTGGAACGATGTGGTGTATACTGAGAATCTCGTGGCATCATGGAACTGGACAACGTCATGTGAAGCGTCTGGGGTAAACTATGGAAAGGAATGTGGGGCCTGGTTGTGGAAAGGGAGCTGTGGTTTCGGTGCATTGCACATGACAGCTACATAATAGATGTATGCAGATGCTCCCTTTCTTCGGCTGTTGGGGCCGCTATACCGTTAGAAAATCGGCATCATCCGCAAACACATCTACTCTAACTGTCATGCATGAAAACATAACTAGAAAATTTCCTTGAGGTCAATAGTTCTTTAACCTATTTTTTTTTTTTTTGTAGTTTTCTTGCTGTGCGTTGGTATTGTATCCCGTATGTTTGTTACTCAGACCCTCTTAAACATGGCCAATAAACGGGAGTTGCTAAGTCTACTACAAAGTGATCTATCTAAGGTTTCCACAGTAATAATATAAGGTTTCACTTGACCTCAATTTATCAGTCTATTTATATACATGAAATATATGACTGACATTTGATAAAAAGTGACTACATCATCACCAATGATTAGTTCAATATATAGAGTAGATCATATCAAATCTACAGAAATATGTGCATTTCACTGCACGAAATGGTGTAGAGAAATGGCGTCAGAAAACAATATTCATGTAACATATGGCAGTAGGAGTAATTTACTGTCGTCCCAGATGCAGACTACGTGCCATTCCAGTTATACTAAAAGCCTGTCAAACTTGGTTTTAGGGTCAGTCATTGGCGCCTTCCAAATCATGTGACCACCAAAGTTACAAATGACTTTGAACCCCAATTATGGCTATTTGACACAATAATAACAATCTTACTGCCTAGCACTGGTCCACACAGAGAGGGAGAGTCCGTACAAACTCGAAAGACGAGAGTAAAAGTGAGTCTGGAGAGAGTCTACCGTTTAGAGAAACTTCAGATTAAGTAGAGAAAATATAGAGTAAAGAGGAAAAGAAAGAGAGAGAGAGAAAGGGCAGAAACCCAGGTGAAGGTAGAGTAAATAGAGATAAGATTAAGGTGTATGACTACCTTGTGGTATGTAGGCCATCTTGTACGCGGGATGGTCGTCCCTGTGATCCCGTGGGATGTGCTGCCTCACGACCTCGGCGACCTCTTTATTATACTCCAGCGACCGTTGGAACGCACAGGCCACGCCCTCGTACGTGACGTCATCGTGAGTTGGACCAATCCCGCCCGACGTAATGACGATGTCGTACTTGCTGGAAAATCTTGATACCTGATGAATATTAATATAGCCAGGCCAAATCTTCCTACTTGCGAGGCATCTATTCGCTCTTTGGATAGGAAAGCCTCTGTTTATTTATTTCACAGACAAATGGAGAGTCAGAGAGATGCATAAATGAATAAATGAAATTCCCGTAATGCACGTGGCTGAATTGCTTACCCATGCCACATAATATATACATGTAGTATACCCCTTTCTCTCTTTCTCTTACTCTCTCCAAAAATATGTCGAGACGATCCATGTTTGGTCATTATATAGCTTTTCATATATATATATATATATATATATATATATATATATATATATATATATATATATATATATATATATATATATTATCCCTGGGGATAGGGGAGAAAGAATACTTCCCACGTATTCCCTGCGTGTCGTAGAAGGCGACTAAAAGGGGAGGGAGCGGGTGGCTGGAAATCCTCCCCTCTCGTTTTTTTTTTCAATTTTCCAAAAGAAGGAACAGAGAAGGGGGCCAGGTGAGGATATTCCCTCATAGGCCCAGTCCTCTGTTCTTAATGCTACCTCGCTATTGCGGGAAATGGCGAATAGTACGAAAGAAAAAAAGAAAAAATATATATAAATATATATATTATAACTGATCGCCGTCTCCCGCGTCAGCGATGTAGCGCCAGGAAACAGGCAAAGAATGGCCCATACACACACATATACACATCAACATATACATATCAACATATTATGTGTGTGTGTGTGTGTGTGTCACGGTAACAGGATGTACAAGCCCTTGTGTTGGTGTTGAAAATTAAATATATATATATATATATATATATATATATATGTGTGTGTGTGTGTGTGTCTCCCCTGATGATGTGATTATTACACGAAAGTGCACTAGGGAACTTTTCGTGTTTCATTTTCCCCGTGGACTCATAAAAATACACACACACACACACACACACACGCATATATATATATATATATATATATATATATATATATATATATATATATATATATTCTTTTTCTTTTTCTTTCGTACTATTCGCCATTTCCCGCATTAGCGAGGTAGCGTTATGAACAGAGGACTGGGCCTTAGAGGGAATATCCTCACCTGGCCCCCTTCTCTGTTCCTTCTTTTGGAAAATTAAAAAAAAACGAGAGGGGAGGATTTCCAGCCACCCGCTCCCTTCCCTTTTAGTCGCCTTCTACGACACGCAGGGAATACGTGGGAAGTATTCTTTCTCCCCTATCCCCTTATATATATATATATATATATATATAAGTGGGTCAAGTGCAGAACCAATCCATAAATGTATCTCCTCATGACCGTGGTATATCGTATATCAACAACAGATAACATGGCTCTTATCTTATCATCTTAAGTGGCTGTCAAAACGTCATAAAAACAATGAGTAATGACCCTGTGCGCCGCGTTCAGCGACGGTGAGGACAGATGACCTGACCAACTCATTAATGACTCCTATATATCGGGTCCAGCTAATAGTGCAGATAAAAAGGTCAACAAATTCCAAATTGAAATAGATAATAATAACCACGCACACGGAACCTGTGATAATTAACGATAGCAACTCTCGTTTATCAGGTGCAATACGACTTAACATTCCTGTGCTCACCTCAAGACGCAAGTACATAGATAAGAAAGATATTATAAGACAGATTATACAGTATGGTAGCTGCCAGGAAGAACGGAATACTACAGTAGATACAACTCTTGTGTGTGTGTGTGTGTGTGTGGGCTGTTGTATAACATACAACCAAACTGCCCTTCGCTCCCTTGATTTATTCCAATTATGGAAATCGTAAGTAAAGATTTTATACACATACACTGGGTTAGAATATATATATATATATATATATATATATATATATATATATATATATATATATATATATATTTTTTTTTTTTTTTTTTTGCTTTGTAGCTGTCTCCCGCGTTAGCGAGGTAGCGCAAGGAAACAGACGAAAGAATGGCCCAACTTTCTAAAAGGATAAACAAGAAGAATATATATATATATATATATATATATATATATATATATATATATATATATATATATATATATAGAGAGAGAGAGAGAGAGAGAGAGAGAGAGAGAGAGAGAGAGAGAGAGAGAGAGAGAGATTTACCTCTTCAGCGATGTCTTGCACTACGTCTGGCAGGACGGTGACCCGCGCCACCGTCACCCCCAGACAGAAGAGTCGGCGACACATGAAGAAGGAGTTGGTGTCGGCGATCTGTCCCCGGAGTACCTCGTCCCCTATGATGATGATCCCACACGTGCGTCCCATCCCCCTGCAGGCGGCCAGGAAGTTGTCTTAGGGCTGGGGTAGGACATTGGGGGAGAGGGAGGGAGGGTGTCATGAAATTCTCTGGGGGGGTTTATGTGGGTCGGTCGTCGCGAGCTCAAGGGCCACCTTACTTCCTGTGCGGGGTTATGAGATTCTCTGGGGGTTGTGTAGAGTTCATGGGCCTTCCATCCTCCTGTAAGGGGTTATGAGAATCTCTGGGGTTTGTGTAGAGTTCATGGGCCTCCCATCCTCCTGTAAGGGGTTATGAGAATCTCTGGGGTTTGTGTAGAGTTCATGGGCCTCCCATCCTCGTGTAAGGGGTTATGAAAATCTCAGGGGGTTGTGTAGAGTTCATGGGCCTCCCATCCTCGTGTAAGGGGTTATGAGAATCTCTGGGGTTTGTGTAGAGTTCATGGGCGTCTCATCCTCCTGTAAGGGGTTATGAGAATCTCTGGGGTTTGTGTAGAGTTCATGGGCGTCCCATCCTCCTGTAAGGGGTTATGAGAATCTCTGGGGTTTGTGTAGAGTTCATGGGCGTCTCATCCTCCTGTAAGGGGTTATGAGAATCTCTGGGGTTTGTGTAGAGTTCATGGGCCTCCCATCCTCCTGTAAGGGGTTATGAGAATCTCTGGGGTTTGTGTAGAGTTCATGGGCGTCTCATCCTCCTGTAAGGGGTTATGAGAATCTCTGGGGTTTGTGTAGAGTTCATGGGCGTCTCATCCTCCTGTAAGGGGTTATGAGAATCTCAGGGGTTTGTGTAGAGTTCATGGGCGTCCCATCCTCCTGTAAGGGGTTATGAGAATCTCTGGGGTTTGTGTAGAGTTCATGGGCGTCTCATCCTCCTGTAAGGGGTTATGAGAATCTCTGGGGTTTGTGTTCATGGGCGTCCCATCCTCCTGTAAGGGGTTATGAAATCTCTGGGGGTTGTGTAGAGTTCATGGGCCTCCCATCCTCCTGTAAGGGGTTGTGAGAATCTCTGGGGTTTGTGTTCATGGGCGTCCCATCCTCCTGTAAGGGGTTATGAAATCTCTGGGGGTTGTGGGGTGGGGTAGTGGAGAACTCTTGGGGGGGAAAGCTGGGGGTTAGATAAGGCTTGAACTACATAAATAAATTTCTAAGTTTCCGAGACAGTTAAAATGTAAAATTTTAGTAAAATGTTAAAATTTCAGTAAATTGTTAGATTTTTAGTAAAATTTTCAATTTTAGCAAAATGTTAAATTTTCAGTAAATTGTTAAAATTTTAGTCAAATTTCAGATTTTTTGTAAAATGTTAAATTTTTGATAAATTGTTAAATTTTTAGTCAAATTTTAGATTTTTGTGTAAAATGTTAAACTTTTGATAAATTGTTAAATTTTTAGTCAAATTTTAGATTTTTTGTGAAATGTTAAATTTACAAGTTTGCAAGGCAGTTATGTAAGTTCCAAGTTGGAGAGGCTGCTTTAAGTTCCAATTTGGCGAGGTGCTGTAAATCTCAAAGTTGGCGAGGATGCGGTAAGTTCCAATTTGGCGAGGTGCTGTAAATCTCAAAGTTGGCGAGGATGCGGTAAATTCCACTTTGGCGAGGTGCTGTAAATCTCAAAGTTGGCGAGGATGCTGTAAGTTCCAATTTGGCGAGGTGCTGTAAATCTCAAAGTTGGCGAGGATGCTGTAAGTTCCAATTTGGCGAGGTGCTGTAAATCTCAAAGTTGGCGAGGATGTTCTAAGTTCCAATTTAGCGAGGCTACCGTTAAGTTCCAAGTTGCAGGGTGTGCTGTAAGTTCCATACTGCAGGGAGCTGTGGCAAGTTCTAAGTTGCAGGAACTTCAAGTAAATTCTAAGCTACAGAGAGCGGGTATAAATTCGAAATTACAGGAATTTCGGTCTGGCTGTAAATTTCCCTTTCTTGCCGGGATTGTGGCAATATATTAGTAGGGGGAAGCTATGGTAAACTGAAGGGATGTGACAAGTGGCTAAAGCAACTTAAGTGTCAAGTGTATATTCTAAGTTGCAGGTAATAGCAAGGTCAAATTAGCATTGGTTTGGCGCCATATTGGTTTTTGATGAGCTGTCGCTACACCAGCCTTGTTCCCAGGCAGTTTTCCCTCCATAAGGGTTAATAGATTAGATAAAATAAAATATGGTGTAATAGATTAAACAGAATAAGACTATGGCGTAATAGATTAAATAGATTAAAAAATATGGCGAAAATGATGATATTGGACTGTGTGGTGGCTCACAACCCAAAAATTGACGGTAAACTTAACATATTTATGAGTTATAATGATTCATCTGTTTAATAGTTCATTATTCATTATTTGAGTCCACACGATGAATAATTATTCACATTATCCTCCACAATGACTTACGTAAATTAGATAAAAAAAAAATGGTTGACGAACGATCAATATTTCATGTTGTTTTTGCATTGTCCGTTGAACGATGAGCACCTTTATTCCAGTAAAAAAATTAACCAGCGAATGAATGTGTTACTACTTATCATTTGTGATCTTCTATGGTTAAAAAAAAAAAAATGTCAGCTCAGCTGGTCCTTACGTAAACTTGGTGTCATAACCGACCAGTAGCAGACAATGTTACATCACACTTTGGATATTTTTATAAAATTCACAGAAACCATCAAGACATCAGACATGTCTCATGTGCAGAATACTCTTATACAACTTATGAGACCATTCAAATCCCCATAAGATTATATAAATGAATGAAACACAGGTGCATATTGCTTCCAGTAATGCTGACGATCCTACCATCTTCATTTCTTCCTCATATGGAAATAATCCTATCTTATACACCTCACTTGAACATACAAAATACCTTACCTGAACTTAATGATGATGCTGAAAATAAAATAGATGATTATCTTGTTGATAAATCGTGAAATAAGATGGTAGAGGTGAGAGAGCTGGCGTCTCGGTGCGCAAGCCGACCGTCTTTTATTCTAATGTTTACTATCGGCCAGACCAACATGGCCTCGCTGCGATGCGCCTACCTACTAGGCCGAAATTCCGTGTTTGTGTTAAAAAATTTGACTGTCCCTCACAGAACTTTTTGCAGTCTATCACACAGACAGTTTAGAAATGTAGTGAGAGCTGGGAGTGGGTCAAGATGGCTCGCGTTTCACAAGTATTCTACGAAAAATGGGACGGAGAAAACCCCAGGGAGTATGGGTTTGGCCGATGAACTTTTATCGGCCAAGATACAGTCGGAACCAAAGGACAAGAGAACGGAGGGGCAAGAACACACGGACCAAAGTAGAGAGAAGGAGAGGGAAAAGACGTGGCGAGCTCTTAAACTGTCCTTCATCACGTTTGGTGTGATGGTGACGAGTATGGGCGGCTTCCTCATATGGACCTGGGGTTAGTGAGCCTCTTGTGTAGTACTGTTGTGGCTGACTTGTTGGGGGTGGCTAGAGTTGCGTATCTGTGCCATGGTTCGCACCCCACGCGCCTATCGGTCCATCAGCACCCACCTTTATTCCTGATACAGCTTGTGTGTTAAGGACGATAAATAACTGTGGGCGTATGAATTATCATTGGTATATACATATGCAAATGAATTTGGGTAGTTTATCCATTACTGTTGCATGTTTTCTGTGGTTATGATTCGTATTTAATCTGAAGGAATCATTATTGCCACTGTTTAGAATGAGTTGAGGTTGCGGGATTATCCTGTATATTATTACAAAGCATCCTTATGCATTGCTTATTAGTGATAGGATTATGGCTTAGAGGGAAATTGTAGGGTTATAAGGTCATAATTTTGAAATATACTGAATGATACAAAAATAATAGTAAAGTTTAAGAACATGGATGCTTTTTCAAGATGCAAGAATTTAACGAGCGTTACCAATGGATTTCATATTATGGGTAGAATTGAGGTAGATTCTGGGATCTTAGGTGCATCTTCTTCAGTTCCATCAATATTTAGCTTTAATGAAATGATCAGGGCTTTGATGTAGAGGGAAATATGGGTATAAGCTCTCAAAATGAACTGTTGAGAATGTAAGTAATGCTTATATAATAAATCAAGCAAATAGTTGATGAAGAGGAGGCATCCAGATGTCATTTAATAATGTCCTTGCACAACACGAGAGGACATTAGAAAAGTGAGCATCATGCAGACAACTGACAAAAAATATTCATTTGGTACTTGTTTGCATTCTGTAGAGCTTCCTTTGATTCATATGTAGGTATATAAAAGATGATATATGAATTGAAAGAAATTCTGATACAAGAGAATGTACATTTAGAGTTCAGAAATGCATTTTTACCTTTTTGTTTATACATTCCTCTGAATGTCGCCATGCATTGTAACTTTTTAATGTGACTGAATCACATCTTACAAATATGTTGGTGAGTTCAGAGAAATACATAGATTTAGGGTTTGAATTAATGATTATGAGATGTGCCCTGCACAAAGTCTGTGTGTCTATAAATATAGAAGCAGTGAAAAGTTTTTATTGAGGATGTAAGGCATGTGTACGTGTAGGAAGAGAGGAAAGTGATTGGTTCTCAGTGAATGTAGGTTTGCGGCAGGGGTGTGTGATGTCTCCATGGCTGTTTAATTTGTTTATGGATGGGGTTGTTAGGGAGGTGAATGCAAGAGTTTTGGAAGAGGGGCAAGTATGCAGTCTGTTGTGGATGAGAAAGCTTGGGAAGTGAGTCAGTTGTTGTTTGCTAATGATACAGCGCTGGTGGCTGATTCATGTGAAAAACTGCAGAAGCTGGTGACTGAGTTTGGTAAAGTGTGTGAAAGAAGAAAGCTGAGAGTAAATGTGAATAAGAGCAATGTTATTAGGTACAGTAGGGTTGAGGGACAAGTCAGTCGGGAGGTAAGTTTGAATGGAGAAAAACTGGAGGAAGTGAAGTGTTTTAGATATCTGGGAGTGGATTTGGCAGCGGATGGAACCATGGAAGCAGAAGTGAATCATAGGGTGGGGGAGGGGGCGAAAGTTCTGGGTGCGTTGAAGAATGTGTGGAAGTCGAGAACACTATCTCGGAAAGCAAAAATTTGTATGTTTGAAGGAATAGTGGTTCCACCAATGTTATATGGTTGCGAGGCGTGGGCTATGGATAGAGTTGTGCGGAGGAGGGTGGATGTGCTGGAAATGAGATGTTTGAGGACAATATGTGGTGTGAGGTGGTTTGATTGAGTAAGTAATGTAAGGGTAAGAGAGATGTGTGGTAATAAAAAGAGTGTGGTTGAGAGAGCAGAAGAGGGTGTTTTGAAATGGTTTAGTCACATGGAGAGAATGAGTGAGGAAAGATTGACCAAGAGGATATATGTGTCAGAGGTGGAGGGAACGAGGAGAAGTGGGAGACCAAATTGGAGGGGGAAAGATGAAGTGAAAAAGATTTTGAGTGATCGGGGCCTGAACATGGAGGAGGGTGAAAGGCGTGCAGGGAATAGAGTGAATTGGAACGATGTGGTATACCGGGGTCGACGTGTTGTCAATGGATTGAACCAGGGCATGTGAAGCGTCTGGGGTAAACCATGGAAAGTTGTGTGGGGCCTGGATGTGGAAAGGGAGCTGTGGTTTCGCTGCATTATTACATGACAGCTAGAGACTGAATGTGAACAAATGTGGCCTTTGTTGTCGTTTCCTAGCGCTACCTCACACACATGAGGGGGAAGGGGGTTTTTATTTCATGTGTGGCGGGGTGGCAATGGGAATGAATAAAGGCAGACAGTATGAATTATGTACATGTGTATATATGTATATGTCTGTGTGTGTATATATATGTATACGTTGAGATGTATAGGTACGGATATTTGCGTGTGTGGACGTGTATGTATATATATGTGTATGTGGGTGGGTTGGGCCATTCTTTCGTATGTTTCCTTGCGCTACCTCCCTAACGTGGGAGACAGCGACAAAGCAAAATATATGAAATAATATATAAATATATTAATTGATTTGCTGGTTACATATATAGTTTCGTCTTACAAAGTAATGTTGTTAAGGGTAAACTTAGTTAATGAACTTGTATTTTGTGTATATTTACATGGTCTAATCATTGTCATTCCTAGATGTGTTATGTATAACTTGATTGAAGCTTCCACTGTGTGTATTCCAGGTTCTCCAGAGATAGACCAGAAAGGCAACCTCATACCAGATGAATTCTCAAGTATGCCTCTAGTCCAGCAGTATCTTTACCGAACTTGGCGGGGCTTGAAAGACATGAACAAGATGATCCAGGAACCATCACGTGAAAAGCTCTTGCCAGATCCATTAAAAGAACCATACATCCAGCCACCATATACATTGGTGCTGGAGCTTCGTGATGTTCTTGTGCATCCTGAATGGACGGTTAGTGGCATTATTGGTATTACTGTAAATGAAAATTTTTTACTGCTTCGTACACTTGGGGTTATGACTTTGTAAATCAGTGTTACATTAAAACAATAAGGTGCTTGCTGTGGATGGAGGACAATATTTTTTTTATTTCTTTTGTTAATGATGCAGTGACTTATATAATGTGGCAAATAAACAGAAATATAACAAAAGTTGCAGGAGGATGGGAGGCAGTTAAAAGACAAGCAGTTGGATATCTGTCTGACAGTTGAATGTTAAACACAAGTTTTCTTTTGATTTATGTGCTGTTGGTGTCTTTTCAGTATGAGACGGGTTGGAGATTCAAGAAGCGTCCTGGTGTAGAGTTTCTGCTACATCACTGTGCTCCCCCACTGTTTGAAATTGTTATATATACCAATGAACAAGGCTTTGTAAGTATAATGGGTTTGGATTTTTTTCAGTACCTAATTGCCCCTCCTGTCTCTGTAAGGTAGCATCAATAACTAATGAACAGTGGCCATACGTACACATATTCAGTCTCAAGCTGTCATGTATACTGTAACGAAACCAGAGCCCACCATCCATAACCAGACGTCATAGACCACTTTATAGTGTATCTTCATCTCCTCATCCGTCCTGGTGGAGCCCATTGATAACACATTGTCCCCATATATTCATATACTACAATGATCCAGTTCATTTTGTCCAGTGTGCATATCTCCTCCTCTTGAATATTCATACTTGATACCTCTAATCCTCCTCCTCTCTCTCATTCCATCTCTTGTTCAGTATTCCCCTTCCATCTTGCTCTCATCACTTCAGTCACATACCTCCTCTTAATCATTCTTTTCTCACTCATCCATTCTACATACTCAGACCATTTCATTACAACCTAGTCAGCTGGCGTGATCAGAATACCTTTACTACCAAACCTCTCTTTGACATCGTTATTCCTTAAATTCTTAATGTCACAAAAATATTGTTGTCAGGCATTTCATTTTCTGCACATTCACCCTTTTTCTTTCCTTTGCCTTTAGAACCGAAGACACATTCAGAAAACACTCAGGTCTACCGGGCCATCAGACATATTCATGTTTGTCCAGATATCTTAAAGCTTTTATGAAGTTTAGTAGTGGTAAATGTTTTTATTTAGATGTTTTGTTGGAAGAATAGCACAGTTGATTGTTGTAAAATGAGCAGAGATTACTTTTTTCATTTGTATTGCTTCCTGTATTACTGGACTCCACCTACTTGTTATGCTATGAGTGAAAATCACCTTTGGCAAGGTTGTACCTTCGTTAATGGTTGAAAGCAAGTGATGTCATTTCGAGGAAATTCTCATTCCAAGGGAGTCCATCTTTTTCCCTATACTGGTTTTCCCTTACTTATCAGCTTAGTATTCATCTCTCTCCCAGAACCATTAATAGAAACATCAGTTAATTATGGTGTTGGCGTACATCCTTGTTCCATTTCAGCTTCAACCGTGTGTTGTTTATCAGTCCCAACTAATGTATGTTAAATGCACCATAGAAACTTATATCAAGTTAGTGTTATCTTGTGTATGGCTTATATTATTACTTTTGTTGAACTCTTTAGGACACTCAGAAACTACTCTCATATTTCGTAAACAGACTGCATTCCCACTGATAGACCACCTGGACCAGAACGGCTACATATGGTATCGCTTATTCAAAGACTCAACGCGCTATGTTGATGGCAAACATATCAAAGACCTTAATTGCCTCAACCGGGACTTGAGTAAGGTTAGTTGGCTGAATAAGTTCAGTCATTTTGGATTTTTCTAGATTAGAATGGTGTGCTGGGAACCCCAGGGAGTCTGCCTCATATGTTATGTGATCTAGGTATGTAAAACCAGCCATTATCTTCAGAAGATTGAAGGAATCTTATTTTTTTAAGCAGAATGATTTTATTATTTTTTAATTTTTTGTGATAAACCAGTCTTCTGCCATGTAATGAAAAGATGTGCTACATATTTTGTATTTGATTTGACATTTGTTTTGTTCTCGGCAATTTAAGATTTCACTCCAGTTTTTCAAATGTATTACATTTTGTGCAATCAGAAGTAGGTTTTAGCACGCTAACCAAAGCTGGGTAGGAGGGAGACAAGTCAAACCTTGGAAATTAGGTGTTCCTGCATTTGACCAGTCTGCAGGATTTGGAAGCCCAGTATTACAAAATTGGTCCAGACAAAAGTTGCAAGCCTTTATTCACTTGATTCACTCGTTGCCCCATTTCACAAAGGAGGAAGTACAGTAGTTACAAAAACCTAGCAACCAATAGCACTAAAGTCACACATTGAAATATCAAGAATCTTAAGATGTAAACTAATTTTATGGAATCAGATTGTGAATGCCACGCATTGCAACATGGTTACAGGGCAGGAATATCATGCGTCTTCCTCAGTAATAGAAATTATACTGTAGAAGTGCTGGAAAACAAAGAAGATGCTGTTATGTTTATATATAAATGCCCATACATGCACGTATACATATCAGCATGTACAGACACACATGCATATTTATACTTGCTTGCCTTCATCCATTTCTGGTGCTACTCCGCCCCACAGGAAACAGCATCACTACCTCCTGCTTCAGCGAGGTAGTGCTAGGAAAACAGACAAAAAAGGCCACATTCATTCACTCTCAGTCATGTGTAATGAACTGAAACCACAACTCCCTCTCCACATCGAGGCCTCACAGACCTTTCCATGAAAGCAAATCTAGGGAAAAGGGTTGCAGAGATGGAATGTGGTGGTGAGATACTGTGGCTGGTGTCAAACCTGTTTGTGGAAACCATATAGAGTGAAAGAAGAAAGTGTACTAAATTGTGCTTTGGATTTGGGGGAGAAAGACTGGAAGGGTAAGAGAAATTAAGTATTTAGAAGCTGTCTTGGGTAAGTTTGGTGACATGGAAGGAAAGATAAAGGAGAGAGGGGGACAGGGTAGAAGAGTCACTGAGTCCCATAATAGAATAATGAAGAATAGAGGTCAAGAGAGGACTAAGAGATATCATAGTCCTCTCAACCCTAACCAATGCTGCCAAAACATGGGCATTAATGAGTCACAGACGTCAAGATTCCTGGCTGTGGAAAGCTATTTGAGAAGAGCATGCTTCCCAAAATAAGTTGAAAAAAAAATACATAAAGAATATGCATAAAGAAGTGGGCTTACACATTTTACATGGCCATGGTATAATGCTGAAGAAAAATCAATATGCACCAGGGTGGTGGTGAAGAAGGGTGTACTTTAGCTATTGTCACAGTTTGAGGCATCGCTGAGCTGCCACTTATACCGTCATCATCAGGTAAAAACCGAGGCAACACCTATTAGCCATACAAATGTCATATTATTGGTGCACAGTTCAAAGAAAAGCCTGCAAAGGTTAGTGTTACAACTTCTGGCACTCCCTGGATAGTCAGCAGTGTACATCTCCCAATGTTTGTTGAAGAAAAATGTCATTGGTCTAATGTAGACGTGAAATTGTCTTGTCATTTTGATATATCAGATGTGTCATTATCGACATTAGGTAGAAACATTAATTAGCAGTAGCAGTTAGGGATACTAGCTGGGAACATTAGATAGAAGTAGTTGGTTGGAACATTTAGCAGGAACATAATATAAATGTTAGGTAGAAGTAGTCAGTAGGAGCCGCTGATCTGTTAAGTATACGGCACTAAAAAGCAAAGAAGCGGCACTGGAGTTCACCAATTATGGAGACTCTTTTGGGGGAATTCCAGAAGGCAATGTGCATCAGCAATATAGATAGATAGAGAGGATGTGATGGAACATGCAGAACAATCTCCTAATATATCGGTATCTATGAATCTTCATCCCTAAGTACAGGAAACCCAGCATCATCGTGTGTTGTATGTTTCATAATTGATTGAAGATTGTACATTTCAGGTGATATGTGTTGACTGGGACAGTGATGCTGTGTCGTGTCCCCGCAACCATCTCAGGCTAGATCGCTGGGATGGTAACATGAATGATCAGTCGCTGTTAGAGCTGGGTTTCATGCTTCGTAGTAAGTGTTGGCGATGATTATGTTGATATTTGTGATAATGATTTTACCCATTCCCCATGGTTCGCCACATTATCTCTGGAAACAAAGTTTTTTTACAGGAAAATTAAGGTTCAGGCTTATAGTATACAATTTTACAAAGAGAAGTAAAAGCAGTCCTCTGTCATGGTAAATCACAGTAATACTGGAAACCATTTGAATTTCTAAATGGATTCCACATATTGGAATCACTAGCCTCCCAAAACACTTCCCAGACATTCCTCTCATGCAGTTGCCAAAGACTTCTGTTTGGGAGCAAGCATTTACTCTCTTCTTTTTAGTAATTGGAGAACAAATTACTCCAAATGGCATGTTCTTTGTTAGACCAGTACTAATCCTAAGTATTTCTTGAACTTATGATTAAAATACTTCCTATTAGCTTCTGGCAAACAATTCTGTTATAGGATGAATCTTTGTTTAGTTTGGAGATTTTTTCATGGATATTTATCGACATACAAAAAGGTAATTAAATTTTTTAGCAAGAAATTATAAACCTAATTATTCTTTATTATAGATATCACCTTTTTGGTCAGTAGATGATTTTAGATGCATTTTAGGCCTGATCTGTAGGGCAGAGGTATGTTTGAATGTATGTATTACTCTTGTAAGAATGAAAAAGTTGGTTTCAGACATCGACTATGTAAATTTGTACTCTGAAATTTTATGGGAGATTTTGAATGCTAATTCTGTGGAAGGTATTAAGAATATATGGTGTGGGAGGCAAGTTGTTAGAAGCAGTGAAAAGTTTTTATCGAGGATGTAAGGCATGTGTACGTGTAGGAAGAGAGGCAAGTGATTGGTTCTCAGTGAATGTAGGTTTGCGGCAGGGGTGTATGATGTCTCCATGGTTGTTTAATTTGTTTATGGATGGGGTTATTAGGGAGGTAAATGCAAGAGTTTTGGAAAGAGGGGCAAGTATGAAGTCTGTTGGGGATGAGAGAGCTTGGGAAGTGAGTCAGTTGTTGTTCGCTGATGATGACGCGCTGGTGGCTGATTCATGTGAGAAACTGCAGAAGCTGGTGACTGAGTTTGGTAAAGTGTGTGAAAGAAGAAAGTTAAGAGTAAATGTGAATAAGAGCAAGGTTTTTAGGTACAGTAGGGTTGAGGGTCAAGTCAACTGGGAGGTAAGTTTGAATGGAGAAAAACTGGAGGAAGTAAAGTGTTTTAGATAACTGGGAGTGGATCTGGCAGCGGATGGAACCATGGAAGCGGAAGTGGATCATAGGGTGGGGTAGGGGGCGAAAATCCTGGGAGCCTTGAAGAATGTGTGGAAGTCGAGAACATTATCTCGGAAAGCAAAAATGGGTATGTTTGAAGGAATAGTGGTTCCAACAATGTTGTATGGTTGCGAGGCGTGGGCTATGGATAGAGTTGTGCGCAGGAGGATGGATGTGCTGGAAATGAGATGTTTGAGGACAATGTGTGGTGTGAGGTGGTTTGATCGAGTAAGTAACGTAAGGGTAAGAGAGATGTGTGGAAATAAAAAGAGCGTGGTTGAACGAGCAGAAGAGGGTGTTTTGAAATGGTTTGGTCACATGGAGAGAATCAGTGAGGAAAGATTGACCAAGAGGATATATGTGTCGGAGGTGGAGGGAACGAGAAGTGGGAGACCAAATTGGAGGTGGAAAGATGGAGTGAAAAAGATTTTGTGTGATCGGGGCCTGAACATGCAGGAGGGTGAAAGGCGGGCAAGGAATAGAGTGACTTGGATCGATGTGGTATACCGGGGTTGACGTGCTGTCAGTGGATTGAATCAGGACATGTGAAGCGTCTGGGGTAAACCATGGAAAGCTGTGTAGGTATGTATATTTGCGTGTGTGGACGTGTATATATATACATGTGTATGGGGGTGTGTTGGGCCATTTCTTTCGTCAGTTTCCTTGCGCTACCTCGCAAACGCGGGAAACAGCGACAAAGCAAAAAAAAAAAAAAATCTTATTTTGATAATGTAGATTATATGTTAGATATTGATTTAGAAAAATGTATTATTATTGTTTTTGTAGCAATTGCAGAGTCAGAGGTGTCAGACGTTCGTGATGTCATCGACTACTATCGCACATTTGACAATCCTCTGGCTGCTTTTCGTGAAAACCATCGAAAAGCCCAAGAACAGGAGTTGGTGTTAAGTCAGAAGGCTGAAGAAGAACATCATCAAAGAAGTTTTGCGAGCTCATGGACCTCATCTTTCCTTCGGAGACGTTAGTTTGGGGTTTAATGATCTGGCAGTACCTCGGAACGTGTTGCAACATAGTGGAAAATGGTTGATAGGGACAGTGAATCTGCTGGCACATGTAAATCATTACATGCTGTTGATGAACATTGGGCTATACCAGACATTGCTTTGAATCAGTTTACTCCGGATGGTTTCCAACCATCACCCAGAAGTTTAGAGAATGCCTGAATCGGAACTACTTGCCATAAATGGAGAAACCCTCAAAAACTGAGGCATTATGATTTACAATGAAAAGACTCATTTTTTCAAATACCAGAGATGCTTTAAGTGAAAATTGTTGGGTTTTAGCACATCTTTGGTTATTGGTTAATGTTTATCAGATGAATTGTACCATAACATTGATACCTTGATCACCCTCTTTACATAGAAGAACGACTTATTGGATCTTGATAAATGCAAGTAAGAGAGGGTGTACAGGAAATAGTTTTCCCTGGTTGTGCTTCCAAATGAAGTTCAATGCTTGAAAGGTGAATGCCAGACCTTTCTTGTATAAGTCAAGCAAAACTGAATCTGTTAAGAAAGTTTGAGACAATCTCTTGTAAGGAATTATGTACTATAAAGGCAAGAGAAGCACAAACCATAGGATGCTGGCTTCGACACTCAGCCTTATTATAGGTGGTTGCATGTACTGGGACACTCAATTTACTGTTAATTTATTTTGATCTTCATTATGATTGAGGAGAAGTCTTCTTATTGTTTGTATATACGAATTATGTTTGTCCTGTAAAGTCTGTTTTCTCACAGTTGATTCCTTTGTGATTGATTTTATAGGACAAACTGTATGGTTTGATTGGGAACAGTTCATTGTTACAGTATGATGTCATTGTATGGAAGCTATCTTTAGTCTTAAGTGTATATGATCTGTTGGATTGTGTCATGAATGGAAGAAGATTGAGTTGTTTCCTTTACATGCAGTTTATCACTTTCTAAAGAAAATGTCATATTTTTTTTTTATCTAGTAAACTGGCATAGTTGCACTGCATGACATTCTTTAGAAATGCAGCAATCTCTGAGGACTCTGCAGAGAGCTAATCACAGATTGTTTTCCATTGTGTTCCCTCTGCATTTTTCCCAGAAACATTTTTCATCATTTGTAAATAAATATATATTTGATTTACTTTAATTCTCCGTCTACCTCATTTTGCTGGATGACTCCCTGTTAAGATGTATTTTGTAAGTTTAATACCACCTATTAGAGTGTTTGTTTGAAGATGTAGGTACAGAAGTTATGGCTCATAAAAGTGAAAAATACCATTCTAAGGTTCTATGAACCCATCTTGTAGCATTGTACAGATGCTTTCCAACTTACGATGGTTCTAGGTACAATTTTTCGACTTTATAATGGTGCAATAGTGATACACATTCAGTGGAAATTGTACTTTGAATTTTGACCTTTTCCGGGCTATCAATATGCAGTATGATACTCTTTAGTGATCCTGTGCAGCAGCAGCGAGTCGCAGCTTCCAGTCACCCACATGGTCATGAGTGTAAACGTACTGTGTTGCCAGTGTCTTTTGGATATTGTGTTTAGTGTTTCTGCATTCCATTATGTTTGCAAAATGCCTGTCTGTGTCTCCTGCCTCTGGTGAGAAGAGGAAGGCAATTACTCTTGAGTCTTGAGATGAAATTAAAGATAATTGTCTACCATCAAGGCAGCAAGCCAGTAATGGCCATCGCATGTGAGTTTGGGACTTTTGAAATCGACAATCTTGACCATCTTAAAGGATAAGAAGCAAATCAGTGATGCAGTGAAATCATCAGCATTAGTTAAATCCAATGTCATCACGAAGTAAAGAGCTGGGTTGATTGATGCTATGGAAAAATTGCTTGTCATATGGATGGAAGACCAGATGCAGAAGTGCATTCCACTCATCCTTCTGATGATCTAAGCTAAGGCAAGTAATCTTTTTGGTACCCTAAAAAGACATGCCAATGATCTTATGTATGTGCAAATGTTTACAGCAAGTCATGGGTGGTTCCAACACTTCAAAAGGCATCATGATTTTCATAATGTAAAGGTTAGTGGTGAGGCAGCAAGTGTTGATACTGAAGGTGCCGAAGCTTTTAAGGAAGAGCTGCATAGGATAATTGTGGATGAGAAATGAAAGTTTTCTGAGAACGTTTAAAGTATGCTAGGCTAAGCTGAGACGTTCGGTAGGTTAGATGTATGGTATTGAATTTATAAAATGTATTTTCAACTTATGATGGGTTTATTAGAACGTAATCCCATCGTGATTTGGGAGCATGTGTAGTTGTTTATGTACATTTGGTGGATATATGTACATTTGGCGGATACCTATGTATGTAATGGTACTGGTCTTTGGTTTTGTTTTTCTGCTGACCACTCCAAAAGTAAAGCATCTTTAACCCCAATATATCTGAAAAGGTAAATTCCTTATGCACAAAATTATGTATATATGTATTTTTTTTGTACTTGATCGCTGTTTCCCGCATTTGTGAGGTAGCACCCTGAACAGATGAAGAAAGGCCACATCTGCTCACATTGCTTCTATAGCAGTCATGTATAATGTACCGAAACTACAGTCGTTATCCACAACCAGGGCCCACAGACCTTTCCGTGGTGTACCCGGGATGATTCCCATGCCGTTCTATTAATAGCACATGGACCCCAGTATACCACGTTGTTTCAGATTACTCTGTCTTTTGCATACCTTTTCCCCTTCTGCATGCTCAGGAGGGAGATCTTATTTTCCCCTACAGAATATATCTGTATCATGATATATGATATTAAAGAAGATGCCCAACAAATTAGTATACTTTACTCCATACTTGGGGTCCCTGCAGTATGATGGTTCGTAATGTTTCAGAGATAACATTTGGGAATTCGGTACATATGCATAGAATGAGAGAAAGTTCTTGAAATGTAAACAGATTTGGAGAAAAATTATCTGTTTTTGATGATCTGTTTTACTTGGAAGGAAATGTTTAATTATACTGTAAGACTTTTCTGTTATATGCCATTTGTACATACATTTTAGCAAAATAGCATTAAATTCTTATTATATTCTGGTCACTGATGGGCACATTATTAAAAAACAGGTTTTCATTTTCTTAATATGCCATGTAGGAAAGTAGTAGTTGATAGGGAGCCAACGAGGTATATTACCAAAATTACCCGCCTGTGTATCAGGAGGGTTAGTGACAGCTGCAGAGTGAGCCAGGATTTCAGTGGTTGTCAAGCTGCTCTCATCTGACCCAGGTAGCTGTCTTTTCTTTCTGACTCACCCACATGTGGACTACTGGCATTCTGTTTGCATACAAGCAATCTCTCCTTGTCACACATAACACTTGACAGTACTTAATTCACACAGCTCATTCTTTGTAACTAAATTTTCCTGCTGTGAGCACGATGTGCTATCCCTGCTTTTTGGCAAAATGGTAGGAGCAAATAGATAGAAGTAGTTGGTAGGAGTATTAGGTAGAAACAGTATGCAGAAGTAGAAGGTAGGAGCAGTTGTTAGAAGTAATCAGTAGGAATATTAGTTAAGAACCTCTTCAAATGCTGCATGAGACTTGCCCTCTGCCAGTGGTCTGTAAAAGATGAGGCATTAAAGGCTAAGAAACGGCGCTGAGTAATGAGCCAGCATTTTAATCGTTGTCCAATTGCACTCCTTTAACCCCGGTAGCTGTATTTTCTTTCTACCTACAAACTTAGTCTCTCCTTGTCATATGTAACATCTGACAACACTTAATTCACACAGCTTATTCATCATAATTAGATTTTCCTGCAGTGAGCACTATGTGTTAGCACTGCCTTTTGGCAAAATGGAATAGATAGCAGTAGTTGTTTGGAACTTTAAGCAGGATCATAAGGTAGATATTATACCAGGCACCCATGTATTGAATGTATAGTTCGTTTTTGTAGTGAGGATTGAGAGGAGGGCACTGATTCATGAGTAAGAGTAGTAATAAAGTGTTTTATTGTGTATGTACAGAGGTGTAGCCCAGGAGCAAGATGCTACATGTGGAGAGTCAAGGTACTAAGGAGAGATCAGGTGAAGTGTGATGAAATGAGGTTGGCATCATTCTAGTGGTGGTGTCGTAGTTGTGTGGAATATGCAGCAGGTTTTCTGTAGGAGATTCGCTTGGTTGTTAGGTCTTGAAAAGCTTCTGTGGGAGGGAGAAGCATGCCAGTGCTCTGATTTAGTGAGCGGTTGCTGTTTGTGATTTTTGCTGCAGAATGGAATAGCCATAGATCCCACATTTTAATCTGCTTCTCAGGATAGGCAGGAGTGATTCATGTTTGAGTCCTGCCAAAACGGGCTTTGGAAGATAAGGCATTACAGGCCACTGTTAAAAGGATAATGAGTCAGGAGTGTGTGTGACTGACCACCAAGTTTATTGTCATTCTCTGTATGGATTAGTGAGAGGTTAAATGTCATTTCTGTCAGTTATGACTAGCGGCCCAGGTTTATACCTGGCCATGTGAGCAATCTGTGTCTGAATTCTTTACCAAGTCAGTGAAGAATGGTTGTAGTGACAGGTTAAGTCAGTACAGTGTAATGTTCACATTTAAGGTTTTTTAAACGTTTAGCACTGAAATATGAAGTTGTAAAACTCCTGCAGAGTACTTGGGTGACTGATGTTTTCTTAATAATCCTATACTTGTTATTGATATTCCTGTATTATTCCTGTAGATTCTGTTAAGTATTCTTATAGTTTTTGATATGTATGTGTATATGTGTGTGTGTGTGTATATGTGCGTATGTATGTGTATGTATATGTATATGTATATATATATATATTATCCCTGGGGATAGGGGTGAAAGAATACTTCCCACGCATTCCTCGCGTGTCGTAGAAGGCGACTAGAGGGGACGGGAGCAGGGGGCCAGAAATCCTCCCCTCCTTGTATTTTTTAACTTTCTAAAATGGGAAACAGAAGAAGGAGTCACACGGGGAGTGCTCATCCTCCTCGAAGGCTCAGACTGGGGTGTCTAAATGTGTGTGGATGTAACCAAGATGTGAAAAAAGGAGAGATAGGTAGTATGTTTGAGGAAAGGAACCTGGATGTTTTGGCTCTGAGTGAAACGAAGCTCAAGGGTAAAGGGGAAGAGTGGTTTGGGAATGTCTTGGGAGTAAAGTCAGGGGTTAGTGAGAGGACAAGAGCAAGGGAAGGAGTAGCAGTACTCCTGAAACAGGAGTTGTGGGAGTATGTGATAGAATGTAAGAAAGTAAATTCTCGATTGATATGGGTAAAACTGAAAGTTGATGGAGAGAGATGGGTGATTATTGGTGCATATGCACCTGGGCATGAGAAGAAAGATCATGAGAGGCAAGTGTTTTGGGAGCAGCTGAATGAGTGTGTTAGTGGTTTTGATGCATGAGACTGGGTTATAGTGATGGGTGATTTGAATGCAAAGATGAGTAATGTGGCAGTTAAGGGAATAATTGGTATACATGGGGTGTTCAGTGTTGTAAATGGAAATGGTGAAGAGCTTGTAGATTTATGTGCTGAAAAAGGACTGGTGATTGGGAATACCTGGTTTAAAAAGCGAGATATACATAAGTATACGTATGTAAGTAGGAGAGATGGCCAGAGAGCGTTATTGGATTACGTGTTAATTGACAGGCGCGCAAAAGAGAGACTTTTGGATGTTAATGTGCTGAGAGGTGCAACTGGAGGGATGTCTGATCGTTATCTTGTGGAGGCTAAGGTGAAGATTTGTATGGGTTTTCAGAAAAGAAGAGTGAATGTTGGGGTGAAGAGGGTGGTGAGAGTAAGTGAGCTTGGGAAGGAGACTTGTGTGAGGAAGTACCAGGAGAGACTGAGTACAGAATTGAAAAAGGTGAGAACAATGGAAGTAAGGGGAGTGGGGGAGGAATGGGATGTATTTTGGGAATCAGTGATGGATTGCGCAAAAGATGCTTGTGGCATGAGAAGAGTGGGAGGTGGGTTGATTAGAAAGGGTAGTGAGTGGTGGGATGAAGAAGTAAGATTATTAGTGAAAGAGAAGAGAGAGGCATTTGGACGATTTTTGCAGGGAAAAAATGCAATTGAGTGGGAGATGTATAAAAGAAAGAGACAGGAGGTCAAGAGAAAGGTGCAAGAGGTGAAAAAGAGGGCGAATGAGAGTTGGGGTGAGAGAGTATCATTAAATTTTAGGGAGAATAAAAAGATGTTCTGGAAGGAGGTAAATAGTGTGCGTAAGACAAGGGAGCAAATGGGAGCTTCAGTGAAGGGCGCAAATGGGGAGGTGATAACAAGTAGTGGTGATGTGAGAAGGAGATGGAGTGAGTATTTTGAAGGTTTGTTGAATGTGTTTGATGATAGAGTGGCAGATATAGGGTGTTTTGGTCGAGGTGGTGTGCAAAGTGAGAGGGTTAGGGAAAATGATTTGGTAAACAGAGAAGAGGTGGTAAAAGCTTTGTGGAAGATGAAAGCCGGCAAGGCAGCAGGTTTGGATGGTATTGCAGTGGAATTTATTAAAAAAGGGGGTGACTGTATTATTGACTGGTTGGTAAGGTTATTTAATGTATGTATGACTCATGGTGAGGTGCCTGAGGATTGGCAGAATGCGTGCATAGTGCCATTGTACAAAGGCAAAGGGGATAAGAGTGAGTGTTCAAATTACAGAGGTATAAGTTTGTTGAGTATTCCTGGTAAATTATATGGGAGGGTATTGATTGAGAGGGTGAAGGCATGTACAGAGCATCAGATTGGGGAAGAGCAGTGTGGTTTCAGAAGTGGTAGAGGATGTGTGGATCAGGTGTTTGCTTTGAAGAATGTATGTGAGAAATACTTAGAAAAGCAAATGGATTTGTATGTAGCATTTATGGATCTGGAGAAGGCATATGATAGAGATGCTCTGTGGAAGGTATTAAGCATATATGGTGTGGGAGGCAAGTTGTTAGAAGCAGTGAAAAGTTTTTATCGAGGATGTAAGGCATGTGTACGTGTAGGAAGAGAGGAAAGTGATTGGTTCTCAGTGAATGTAGGTTTGTGGCAGGGGTGTGTGATGTCTCCATGGTTGTTTAATTTGTTCATGGATGGGGTTGTTAGGGAGGTAAATGCAAGAGTTTTGGAAAGAGGGGCAAGTATGAAGTCTGTTGGGGATGAGAGAGCTTGGGAAGTGAGTCAGTTGTTGTTCGCTGATGATACAGCGCTGGTGGCTGATTCATGTGAGAAACTGCAGAAGCTGGTGACTGAGTTTGGTAAAGTGTGTGAAAGAAGAAAGTTAAGAGTAAATGTGAATAAGAGCAAGGTTATTAGGTACAGTAGGGTTGAGGGTCAAGTCAATTGGGAGGTAAGTTTGAATGGAGAAAAACTGGAGGAAGTAAAGTGTTTTAGATATCTGGGAGTGGATCTGGCAGCGGATGGAACCATGGAAGCGGAAGTGGATCATAGGGTGGGGTAGGGGGCGAAAATCCTGGGAGCCTTGAAGAATGTGTGGAAGTCGAGAACATTATCTCGGAAAGCAAAAATGGGTATGTTTTAAGAAATAGTGGTTCCAACAATGTTGTATGGTTGCGAGGTGTGGGCTATGGATAGAGTTGTGCGCAGGAGGATGGATGTGCTGGAAATAAGATGTTTGATGACAATGTGTGGTGTGAAGTGGTTTGATCGAGTAAGTAACGTAAGGGTAAGAGAGATGTGTGGAAATAAAAAGAGCGTGGTTGAGGGAGCAGAAGAGGGTGTTTTGAAATGGTTTGGGCACATGGAGAGGATGAGTGAGGAAAGATTGACCAAGAGGATATATGTGTCGGAGGTGGAGGGAACGAGGAGAAGTGGGAGACCAAATTGGAGGTGGAAAGATGGAGTGAAAAAGATTTTGTGTGATCGGGGTCTGAACATGCAGGAGGGTGAAAGGAGGGCAAGGAATAGAGTGAATTGGATCGATGTGGTATACCGGGGTTGACGTGCTGTCAGTGGATTGAATCAGGGCATGTGAAGCGTCTGGGGTAAACCATGGAAAGCTGTGTAGGTATGTATATTTGCGTGTGTGGACGTATGTATATACATGTGTATGGGGGTGGGTTGGGCCATTTCTTTCGTCTGTTTCCTTGCGCTACCTCGCAAACGTGGGAGACAGCGACAAAGCAAAAATATATATATATATATATATATATATATATATATATATATATATATATATATATATATATATATATATTTTATTATCCTTGGGGACAGGTGAGAAATAATACTTCCCACTTATTCCCCACATGTCGTAGATGGTGACTAAAGGGGGCAGGAGTGGGGGAGGGGCTAGAAACCTCCCCCTCCTGATAGTTAAATTTCTAAAAAGGTAAACAGAATGGGCCAGCAATGCTGTTTCCTGTGGGGCGGTGTGATGACAGGAGTGGATGAAAACAGGCAAGTATGAATATGTAAATGTTTATATATGTATATGTCTGTGAATGTGTATGTATATGTTGATATGTATATGTGTGTATGTGGGCATTTATGTGTATATGAGTTTCCTGGCACTGCCTCGCTGACATGGGAAACAGCAATTAAGTATGATAATGATAAAAGAATAATTATGTATATTTTTAGTATTAAGGCTGTGAACATACCAAACAAAAACGTATTTGGAAAAACAATCCCATTGATAAACATTGCTCTTTATTGAGTGGCCTCTCTTAGATGATCAGGGTGGGAGGAGAGTAATGTGGTCTTTGCGTTCATCTGACAGAATCATAAATCACTGTGACTTTTATCTGTGTTCTCTGAAGGCCTTTATTTTTTCTTCTGTGAATTTGGCAACGGCATCCAGGTGATGGTGTACTGATAATCCCCATGGAGCCGGAGCGAGAACTGATAGTATCTGTTTACTGCCAGAGGTATCTTGCAACACTAATAATGTGTTGCACCAAAACTCAAGTTTGGTGAAGACCGAATGACACTTCCATATAAAATGTAAATTATATAAAGAATAAAACCTGGGAGATGAGGTGGCTGCTGTACAACACAAATCATGTATTCATTTATTATATCCAACTTGAGAAAACTTTATGCAACACAGTATGGCATTATACCCTAAAATAACAGGGAACACAAAATAGTACAGCCTTCAATGCCATGACACCACAAGAGCAGATGTCTTTTGCACCACACACTGTCCCCTGTCTCCACACATCATTTTCAGTCCCCACATACCATCCTTAGCCTTCACACACCCTCAGTCCCCACATTCCTTCCTCAGCTCCCACACACCATCCTAAGTCCTCACACACCATCCTCAGTCTCCACACAGCATTCTCAGCCCTCACACACCATCCTTAGTCCCCACATGCCATCCTCAGTCCCCAACACACCATCCTCAGTCCCCACACTCCATCCACAGCCCCCACACAACTTGAGCAGCCCCCTCCCACACACACACACCATCCTCAGCCCCCCACACACCTTCCTCAGTCCACCATACAACATTCGCAGCCCCCACACACCATCCTCAGCCCCCACACACCATCCTCAGACCCCCACACACCATCCTCGGCCCCCACACACCATCCTCAGACCCCCACACTCCATCCTCGGCCCCCACACACCATCCTCAGCCCCCCACACACCTTCCTCAGTCCACCATACAACATTCGCAGCCCCCCACACACCATCCTCAGCCCCCACACACCATCCTCAGACCCCCACACACCATCCTCGGCCCCCACACACCATCCTCAGACCCCCACACTCCATCCTCGGCCCCCACACACCATCCTCAGCCCCCCACACACCTTCCTCAGTCCACCATACAACATTCGCAGCCCCCCACACACCATCCTCAGCCCCCACACACCATCCTCGGCCCCCACACACCATCCTCAGCCCCCCACACACCTTCCTCAGTCCACCATACAACATTCGCAGCCCCCCACACACCATCCTCAGCCCCCACACACCATCCTCAGACCCCCACACACCATCCTCGGCCCCCACACACCATCCTCCCACACACACACGCACACACACCTACCTTGGGGTGGGGCATGGGTGTGCCCTTGGCTCAGGTTGTCTGACCTCGACCGTGGCAATGATCATGTGTGGGTCCGCCCCTTCCCCTCCCCCCTTCCGGTCTCCCCCACCTGACCTTTCCCACACCACAACGGGATGGGCTGGGGACGCGTCATCTACTCTCCCACCCTTCCCACGGTATATGACCACCCCACACTCAGTGTCGGTCTCTCTGTGGCCCTGAGTATGTGCTCCTGACCTGCCCTCCTGTGTTGCTGGCCCTGAGTATGTGATCCTGACCTGCCCTCCTGTGTTGCTGGCCCTGAGTATGTGATCCTGACCTGCCCTCCTGTGTTGCTGGCCCTGAGTATGTGATCCTGACCTGCCTTCCTGTGTTGCTGGCCCTGAGTATGTGATCCTGACCTGCCCTCCTGTGTTGCTGGCCCTGAGTATGTGATCCTGACCTGCCCTCCTGTGTTGCTGGCCCTGAGTATGTGATCCTGACCTGCCCTCCTGTGTTGCTGGCCCTGAGTATGTGATCCTGACCTGCCCTCCTGTGTTGCTGGCCCAGAGTATGTGTTCCTGACCTGCCGTCCTGTGTTGCTGGCCCTGAGTATGTGCTCCTGACCTGCCTTCCTGTGTTGCTGGCCCTGAGTATGTGCTCCTGACCTGCCCTCCTGTGTTGCTGGCCCTGAGTATGTGCTCCTGACCTGCCCTCCTGTGTTGCTGGCCCTGAGTATGTGCTCCTGACCTGCCCTCCTTTGTTGCTGGCCCTGAGTATGTGCTCCTGACCTGCCTTCCTGTGTTGCTGGCCCTGAGTATGTGCTCCTGACCTGCCCTCCTGTGTTGCTGGCCCTGAGTATGTGTTCCTGACCTGCCCTCCTGTGTTGCTGGCCCTGAGTATGTGTTCCTGACCTGCCCTCCTGTGTTGCTGGCCCTGAGTGTGTGATCCTGACCTGCCTTCCTGTGTTGCTGGCCCTGAGTATGTGCTCCTGACCTGCCGTCCTGTGTTGCTGGCCCTGAGTATGTGCTCCTGACCTGCCCTCCTGTGTTGCTGGCCCTGAGTGTGTGATCCTGACCTGCCTTCCTGTGTTGCTGGCCCTGAGTGTGTGATCCTGACCTGCCGTCCTGTGTTGCTGGCGCTGAGTATGTGCTCCTGACCTGCCGTCCTGTGTTGCTGGCCCTGAGTATGTGATCCTGACCTGCCCTCCTGTGTTGCTGGCCCTGAGTATGTGTTCCTGACCTGCCCTCCTGTGTTGCTGGCCCTGAGTATGTGCTCCTGACCTGCCCTCCTGTGTTGCTGGCCCTGAGTATGTGCTCCTGACCTGCCCTCCTGTGTTGCTGGCCCTGAGTATGTGCTCCTGACCTGCCCTCCTGTGTTGCTGGCCCTGAGTGTGTGATCCTGACCTGCCCTCCTGTGTTGCTGGCCCTGAGTATGTGCTCCTGACCTGCCCTGCTGTGTTGCTGGCCCTGAGTATGTGCTCCTGACCTGCCCTCCTGTGTTGCTGGCCCTGAGTATGTGCTCCTGACCTGCCCTCTTGTGTTGCTGGCCCTGAGTATGTTCTTCTGACCTGCCCTCCTGTGTTGCTGGCCCTGAGTATGTGCTCTTGACCTACCCTCCTGTGTTGCTGGCCCTGAGTAGGTGCTCCTGACCTGCCCTCCTGTGTTGCTGGCCCTGAGTATGTGCTCCTGACCTACCCTCCTGTGTTGCCGGCCCTGAGTATGTGCTCCTGACCTGCCCTCCTGTGTTGCTGGCCCTGAGTATGTGCTCCTGACCTGCCCTCCTGTGTTGCTGGCCCTGAGTATGTGCTCCTGACCTGCCCTCCTGTGTTGCTGGCCCTGAGTATGTGCTCCTGACCTGCCCTCCTGTGTTGCTGGCCCTGAGTGTGTGATCCTGACCTGCCCTCCTGTGTTGCTGGCCCTGAGTATGTGCTCCTGACCTGCCCTGCTGTGTTGCTGGCCCTGAGTATGTGCTCCTGACCTGCCCTCCTGTGTTGCTGGCCCTGAGTATGTGCTCCTGACCTGCCCTCTTGTGTTGCTGGCCCTGAGTATGTTCTTCTGACCTGCCCTCCTGTGTTGCTGGCCCTGAGTATGTGCTCTTGACCTACCCTCCTGTGTTGCTGGCCCTGAGTAGGTGCTCCTGACCTGCCCTCCTGTGTTGCTGGCCCTGAGTATGTGCTCCTGACCTACCCTCCTGTGTTGCCGGCCCTGAGTATGTGCTCCTGACCTGCCCTCCTGTGTTGCTGGCCCTGAGTATGTGCTCCTGACCTGCCCTCCTGTGTTGCTGGCCCTGAGTATGTTCTGACCTGCCCTCCTGTGTTGCTGGCCCTGACTGTGTGCTCCTGACCTGCCCTCCTTTGTTGCTGGCCCTGAGTATGTGCTCCTGACCTGCCCTGCTGTGTTGCTGGCCCTGAGTGTGTGCTCCTGACCTACCCTCCTGTGTTGCTGGCCCTGAGTATGTGCTCCTGACCTGCTCTCCTGTGTTGCTGGCCCTGAGTATGTGCTCCTGACCTGCCGTCCTGTGTTGCTGGCCCTGAGTATGTTCTCCTGACCTGCCGTCCTGTGTTGCTGGCCCTGAGTGTGTGATCCTGACCTGCCCTCCTTTGTTGCTGGCCCTGAGTGTTTGCTCCTGACCTGCCCTGCTGTGTTGCTGGCCCTGAGTATTTGCTCCTGACCTGCCCTGCTGTGTTGCTGGCCCTGAGTATGTGCTCCTGACCTGCCCTCCTGTGTTGCTGGCCCTGAGTATGTGCTCCTGACCTGCCCTCCTTTGTTGCTGGCCCTGAGTATGTGCTCCTGACCTGCTGTCCTGTGTTGCTGGCCCTGAGTATGTGCTCCTGACCTGCCCTCTTGTGTTGCTGGCCCTGAGTATGTTCTTCTGACCTGCCTTCCTGTGTTGCTGGCCCTGAGTATGTGCTCCTGACCTACCCTCCTGTGTTGCTGGCCCTGAGTATGTGCTCCTGACCTGCCCTCTTGTGTTGCTGGCCCTGAGTATGTGCTCCTGACCTGCCGTCCTGTGTTGCTGGCCCTGAGTATGTGCTCCTGACCTGCTCTGCTGTATTGCTGGCCCTGACTGTGTGCTCCTGACCTGCCCTCCTTTGTTGCTGACCCTGAGTATGTGCTCCTGACCTGCCCTCCTGTGTTGCTGGCCCTGAGTGTGTGCTCCTGACCTACCCTCCTGTGTTGCTGGCCCTGAGTGTGTGCTCCTGACCTGCCCTCCTGTGTTGCTGGCCCTGAGTGTGTGATCCTGACCTGCCCTGCTGTGTTGCTGGCCCTGAGTGTGTGATCCTGACCTGCCGTCCTGTGTTGCTGGCCCTGAGTATGTGCTCCTGACCTGCCGTCCTGTGTTGCTGGCCCTGAGTATGTGCTCCTGACCTGCCGTCCTGTGTTGCTGGCCCTGAGTGTGTGATCCTGACCTGCCCTCCTGTGTTGCTAGCCCTGAGTATGTGCTCCTGACCTGCCCTGCTGTGTTGCTGGCCCTGAGTATGTGCTCCTGACCTGCCCTCCTGTGTGCTGGCCCTGAGTATGTGCTCCTGACCTGCCCTCCTGTGTTGCTGGCCCTGAGTATGTGCTCCTGACCTGCCCTCCTGTGTTGCTGGCCCTGAGTGTGTGATCCTGACCTGCCGTCCTGTGTTGCTAGCCCTGAGTATGTGCTCCTGACCTGCCGTCCTGTGTTGCTGGCCCTGAGTATGTGCTCCTGACCTGCCCTCCTGTGTTGCTGGCCCTGAGTATGTGCTCCTGACCTGCCCTCCTGTGTTGCTGGCCCTGGTATGTTCTTCTGACCTGCCCTCCTGTGTTGCTGGTCCTGAGTATGTGCTCCTTACCTACCCTCCTGTGTTGCTGGCCCTGATTGTGTGCTCCTGACCTGCCCTCCTTTGTTGCTGGCCCTGAGTATGTGCTCCTGACCTGCCCTCCTGTGTTGCTGGCCCTGAGTATGTGCTCCTGACCTACCCTCCTGTGTTGCCGGCCCTGAGTGTGTGCTCCTGACCTGCCGTCCTGTGTTGCTGGCCATGAGTATGTTCTCCTGACCTGCCCTCCTGTGTTTGCTGGCCCTGAGTGTGTGCTCCTGTCCTGCCCTCCTGTGTTGCTGGCCCTGAGTGTGTGCTCCTGACCTGCCCTGCTGTGTTGCTGGCCCTGAGTGTGTGCTCCTGATCTGCCCTCCTGTGTTGCTGGCCCTGAGTATGTGCTCCTGACCTGCCCTCCTGTGTTGCTGGCCCTGAGTATCTGCTCCTGACCTGCCGTCCTGTGTTGCTGGCCCTGAGTATGTTCTCCTGACCTGCCGTCCTGTGTTGCTGGCCCTGAGTGTGTGCTCCTGACCTGCCCTGCTGTGTTGCTGGCCCTGAGTATGTGCTCCTGACCTGCCCTCCTGTGTTGCTGGCCCTGAGTATGTGCTCCTGACCTACCCTCCTGTGTTGCTGGCCCTGAGTATGTGCTCCTGACCTGCCCTCCTTTGTTGCTGGCCCTGAGTATGTGCTCCTGACCTGCCCTCCTGTGTTGCTGGCCCTGAGTATGTGCTCCTGACCTGCCCTCCTGTGTTGCTGGCCCTGAGTATGTGCTCCTGACCTGCCCTCCTGTGTTGCTGGCCCTGAGTGTGTGCTCCTGACCTGCCCTCCTGTGTTGCTGGCCCTGAGTATGTGCTCCTGACCTGCCCTCCTGTGTTGCTGGCCCTGAGTATGTGCTCCTGACCTGCCCTGCTGTGTTGCTGGCCCTGAGTATGTGCTCCTGACCTGCCCTCCTGTGTTGCTGGCCCTGATTGTGTGCTCCTGACCTGCCGTCCTGTGTTGCTGGCCCTGAGTGTGTGCTCCTGACCTGCCCTCCTGTGTTGCTGGCCCTGAGTATGTGCTCCTGACCTGCCGTCGTGTGTTGCTGGCCCTGAGTATGTTCTCCTGACCTGCCCTCCTGTGTTGCTGGCCCTGAGTATGTGCTCCTGGCCTGCCCTCCTTTGTTGCTGGCCCTGAGTATGTGCTCCTGGCCTGCCCTCCTGTGTTGCTGGCCCTGAGTATGTGCCCCTGACCTGCCCTCCTGTGTTGCTGGCCCTGAGTATGTGCTCCTGACCTGCCCTCCTGTGTTGCTGGCCCTGAGTATGTGCTCCTGACCTGCCGTCCTGTGTTGCTGGCCCTGAGTATGTGCTCCTGACCTGCTCTGCTGTGTTGCTGGCCCTGAGTGTGTGCTCCTGACCTGCCCTCCTGTGTTGCTGGCCCTGAGTATGTGCTCCTGACCTGCCGTCCTGTGTTGCTGGCCCTGAGTATGTGATCCTGACCTGCTCTCCTGTGTTGCTGGCCCTGAGTATGTTCTCCTGACCTGCCTTCCTGTGTTGCTGGCCCTGAGTATGTGCTCCTGACCTGCCCTCCTGTGTTGCTGGCCCTGAGTGTGTGCTCCTGACCTGCTCTCCTGTGTTGCTGGCCCTGAGTATGTGCTCCTGACCTGCACTGCTGTGTTGCTGGCCCTGAGTATGTGCTCCTGACCTGCCTTCCTGTGTTGCTGGCCCTGAGTATGTGATCCTGACCTGCCCTCTTGTGTTGCTGGCCCTGAGTATGTGCTCCTGACCTGCCCTCCTGTGTTGCTGTCCCTGTGTATGTGCTCCTGACCTGCCCTCCTGTGTTGCTGGCCCTGAGTATGTGCTCCTGACCTGCCTTCCTGTGTTGCTGGCCCTGAGTATGTGCTCCTGACCTGTCCTCCTGTGTTGCTGGCCCTGAGTATGTGCTCCTGACCTGCTGTCCTGTGTTGCTGGCCCTGAGTATGTGCTCCTGACCTGCCCTCCTGTGTGTCTCGTGTGTTCCCTATAGGTGTTCCTTTTTCGTTGTGTACGTATGTGTCTGGGTTCACCTTGTGTTCCTTGAGTTGCTGATGTGTTCTCCTAGTGTCACGTGTTCTATGTGTTCAGCCAGTGTTCCATGTTCCTTATGTGTTCTCCAGGTATTCTCCCAGTGTTCCGTGTTACTACCACGCATACATAAATAACATAAACCAGTTACTGCCATACAGTCACCACATGATCCACCAGTCACCTCATGATCCACCAGTCAACACATGATCCACCGGTCAACACATGATCCACCAGTCACCAATTAATCCACTAGTCGCCACATGATCCACCAGTCACCTCATGATCCACCAGTTACCAATTCACCCACTAGTCACCACATGATCCACCAGTCACCATGATCCACCGGTCAGCACATGATCCACCAGTCACCTCATGATCCACCAGTCACCTCATGATCCACCAGTTACCAATTCGTCCACTAGTCACCACATGATCCACCAGTCACCTCATGATCCACCAGTCACCACATGATCCACCAGTCAACACATGATCCACCGGTCAACACATGATCCACCAGTCACCAATTAATCCACTAGTCGCCACATGATCCACCAGTCACCTCATGATCCACCAGTTACCAATTCACCCACTAGTCACCACATGATCCACCAGTCACCTCATGATCCACCGGTCAGCACATGATCCACCAGTCACCTCATGATCCACCAGTCACCTCATGATCCACCAGTTACCAAATCGTCCACTAGTCACCACATGATCCACCAGTCACCTCATGATCCACCAGTCACCACATGATCCACCAGTCACATGATCCACCAGTCACCACATGATCCACCAGTCACCACATGATCCACCAGTCACCACATGATCCACCAGTCAACACATGATCCACCAGTCACCACATGATCCACCAGTCACCACATGATCCACCAGTCAACACATGATCCACCAGTCACCACATGATCCACCAGTCACATGATCCACCAGTCACCACATGATCCACCAGTCACCACATGATCCACCAGTCAACACATGATCCACCAGTCACCACATGATCCACCAGTCACCACATGATTCACCAGTCACCACATGATCCACCAGTCACCTAATGATCCACCTGTCACCTCATGATCCACCAGTCAGCACATGATCCACCAGACACCAATTAACCCACCAGTCACCTAATGATCCACCGGTCACTTCATGATCCACCAGTCAACACATGATCCACCCGTCACCTCATGATCCACCAGTCAACGCATGATCCACTAGACACCAATTAACCCAACAGTCACCTAATGATCCACCCGTCACCTCATGATCCACCAGTCAACACATGATCCACCCGTCACCTCATGATCCACCAGTCAACACATGATCCACCCGTCACCTCATGATCCACCAGTCAACACATGATCCACCAGTCACCTCATGATCCACCAGTCAACACATTATCCACCCGTCACCTCATGATCCACTAGTCAACACATGATCCACCCGTCATCTCATGATCCACCAGTCAACACATAATCCACCAGTCAACACATGATCCACTAGTCACCAATTAACCCACCAGTCACTTAATGATCCACCGGTCACTTCATGATCCACCAGTCACCACTTGATCCACCAGTCACCACTTGATCCACCAGTCGCTTCATGATCCACCAGTGCTGGTGCCCTTGTGTTGATGTCCTGGTTGTGCTGGTGCCCTGGTTGTGTTGATGCCATTGTTGTGTTGATGTCATGGTTGTGTTGATGTCCTGGTTGTGTTGATGTCCTGATTGTGTTGATGCCCTGGTTGTGTTGATGTCCTGGTTGTGTTGATGTCCTGATTGTGTTGATGTCCTGGTTGTGTTGATGCCCTGGTTGTGTTGATGTCCTGGTTGTGTTGATATCCTGGTTGTGTTGATGCCCTGGTTGTGCTGGTGCCCTGGTTGTTTTGATGTCCTGGTTGTGTTGATGTCCTGATTGTGTTGATGTCCTGGTTGTGTTGATGTCCTGGTTGTGTTGATGCCCTAGTTGTGTTGATGTCCCGGTTGTGTTGATGCCCCGGTTGTGTTGATGCCCTGGTTGTGTTGATGCCCTTGTTGTGTTGATGTCCTGGTTGTGTTGATGTCCTGGTTGTGCTGGTGCCCTGGTTGTGTTGATGCCCTGATTATGTTGATGCCCTGGTTGTGTTGATGTCCTGGTTGTGTTGATGCCCAGGTTGTGTTGACGCCCCGGTTGTGTTGATGCCCTGGTTGTATTGATGCCCTGGTTGTGTTGATGTCCTGGTTGTGTTGATGCCCTGGTTGTATTGATGCCCTGGTTGTGTTGATGCCCCGGTTGTGTTGATGCCCTGGTTGTGTTGATGTCCTGGTTGTGTTGATGCCCTGGTTGTGTTGATGTCCTGGTTGTGTTGATGTCCCGGTTGTGTTGATGCCCTGGTTGTGTTGATGCCCTGGTTGTATTGATGCCCTGGTTGTGTTGATGCCCTGGTTGTGTTGATGCCCTGGTTGTGTTGATGCCCTGGTTGTGTTGATGCCCTGGTTGTGTTGATGTCCTGGTTGTGTTGATGTCCTGGTTGTGTTGATGTCCTGGTTGTGTTGATGCCCTGGTTGTGTTGATGCCCTGGTTGTGTTGATGCCCTGGTTGTGTTGATGTCCTGGTTGTGTTGATGTCCCTGGTTGTGTTGATGTCCTGGTTGTGTTGATGCCCTGGTTGTGTTGATGTCCTGGTTGTGTTGATGTCCTGGTTGTGTTGATGTCCTGGTTGTGTTGATGCCCTGGTTGTGTTGATGCCCTGGTTGTGTTGATGTCCTGGTTGTGTTGATGTCCTGGTTGTGTTGATGTCCTGGTTGTGTTGATGTCCTGGTTGTGTTGATGTCCTGGTTGTGTTGATGTCCTGGTTGTGTTGATGTCCTGGTTGTGTTGATGCCCTGGTTGTGTTGATGCCCTGGTTGTGTTGATGCCCTGGTTGTGTTGATGTCCTGGTTGTGTTGATGTCCTGGTTGTGTTGATGTTGGTTGTGTTGATGTCCTGGTTGTTTGTTTGTGTGTTGATGTTGTTGTCGTTGGTGAGCGTGTTGATGCCTGGTTGTTGTGATTGCCTGGTTGTGTTATGTCCTGGTTTGATGCCCTGGTTGTTGTTTTTTTTTTTTTTTTTTTTTTTTTTTTTTTTTTTTTTTTTTTTTTTTTTTTTTTTTTTTTTTTTTTTTTTTTTTTTTTTTTTTTTTTTTTTTTTTTTTTTTTTTTTTTTTTTTTTTTTTTTTTTTTTTTTTTTTTTTTTTTTTTTTTTTTTTTTTTTTTTTTTTTTTTTTTTTTTTTTTTTTTTTTTTTTTTTTTTTTTTTTTTTTTTTTTTTTTTTTTTTTTTTTTTTTTTTTTTTTTTTTTTTTTTTTTTTTTTTTTTTTTTTTTTTTTTTTTTTTTTTTTTTTTTTTTTTTTTTTTTTTTTTTTTTTTTTTTTTTTTTTTTTTTTTTTTTTTTTTTTTTTTTTTTTTTTTTTTTTTTTTTTTTTTTTTTTTTTTTTTTTTTTTTTTTTTTTTTTTTTTTTTTTTTTTTTTTTTTTTTTTTTTTTTTTTTTTTTTTTTTTTTTTTTTTTTTTTTTTTTTTTTTTTTTTTTTTTTTTTTTTTTTTTTTTTTTTTTTTTTTTTTTTTTTTTTTTTTTTTTTTTTTTTATGTCCTGGTTGTGTTGATGCCCTGGTTTGTTGATGTCCTGGTTGTGTTGATGCCCTTGTGTTGATGTCCTGGTTGTGTTGATGCCCTGGTGTGTTGAGCCCTGTGTATTGATGCCCTGGTTGTGTTGATGTCCTGGTTGTGTTGATGCCCTGGTTGTGTTGATGCCCTGGTTGTGTTGATGTCCTGGTTTGTTGATGTCCTGGTTGTGTTGATGCCTGGTTGTGTTGATGCCCTGGTTGTGTTGATGTCCTGGTTGTGTTGATGCCCTGGTTGTGTTGATGTCCTGGTTGTGTTGATGCCCTGGTTGTGTTGATGTCCTGGTTGTTTGATGCCTGGTTGTGTTGATGTCCTGGTTGTGTTGATGCCCTGGTTGTGTTGATGTCCTGGTTGTGTTGATGTCCTGGTTGTGTTGATGCCCTGGTTGTGTTGATGCCCTGGTTGTGTTGATGTCCTGGTTGTGTTGATGTCCTGGTTGTGTTGATGCCCTGGTTGTGTTGATGCCCTGGTTGTGTTGATGCCCTGGTTGTGTTGATGCCCTGGTTGTGTTGATGTCCTGGTTGTGTTGATGCCCTGGTTGTGTTGATGCCCTGGTTGTGTTGATGCCCTGGTTGTGTTGATGTCCTGGTTGTGTTGATGCCTGGTTGTGTTGATGCCCTGGTTGTGTTGATGCCCTGGTTGTGTTGATGTCTCTGGTTGTGTTGATGCCCTCTGGTTGTGTTGATGGCCCTGGTTGTGTGATGTCCCTGGTGTGTTGATGACCTGGTTGTGTTGATGTCCTGGTTGTGTTGATGCCCTGGTTGTGTTGATGCCCTGGTTGTGTTGATGTCCTGTTGTGTTGATGCCCTGGTTGTGTTGATGTCCTGGTTGTGTTGATGCCTGGTTGTGTTGATGCCCTGGTTGTGTTGATGCCCTGGTTGTGTTGATGCCCTGGTTGTGTTGATGTCCCTGGTTGTGTTGATGTCCTGGTTGTGTTGATGCCCTGGTTGTGTTGATGCCCTGGTTGTGTTGATGTCCTGGTTGTGTTGATGTCCTGGTTGTGTTGATGCCCTGGTTGTGTTGATGCCCTGGTTGTGTTGATGTCCTGGTTGTGTTGATGTCCTGGTTGTGTTGATGTCCTGGTTGTGTTGATGCCCTGGTTGTGTTGATGCCCTGGTTGTGTTGATGCCCTGGTTGTGTTGATGTCCTGGTTGTGTTGATGCCCTGGTTGTGTTGATGTCCTGGTTGTGTTGATGTCCTGGTTGTGTTGATGGCCTGGTTGTGTTGATGCCCTGGTTGTGTTGATGTCCTGGTTGTGTTGATGTCCTGGTTGTATGGTATTGATGTGTATTGATAATCTAAGTTGTGGATTTTGTGTATGACTTTACATTGGTGAGCACCGTAGCCTGTCCCATGACCACAACATAATAACATCTTCCAGATTTTTTCTCTGTTCCAGAGCGTGAGGGGCTCAAGACCTGACAGGTAGAGGCTCAATACCTGACAGGTAGAGGCTCAAGACCTGACAGGTAGAGGCTTAAGACCTGACAGGTAGAGGTTCAAGACCTGACAGGTAGAGGCTCAAGACCTGACAGGTAGAGGCTCAAGACCTGACAGGTAGAGGCTCAAGACCTGACAGGTAGAGGCTCAAGACCTGACAGGTAGAGGTTCAAGACCTGACAGGTAGAGGCTTAAGACCTGACAGGTAGAGGCTCAAGACCTGACAGGTAGAGGTTCAAGACCTGACAGGTAGAGGCTTAAGACCTGACAGGTAGAGGCTCAAGACCTGACAGGTAGAGGCTCAAGACCTGACAGGTAGAGGCTCAAGACCTGACAGGTAGAGGTTCAAGACCTGACAGGTAGAGGGTCAAGACCTGACAGGTAGAGGCTCAAGACCTGACAGGTAGAGGCTCAAGACCTGACAGGTAGAGGCTCAAGACCTGACAGGTAGAGGTTCATGACCTGACAGGTAGAGGCTCAAGACCTGACAAGTAGAGGCACAAGACCTGACAGGTAGAGGCTCAAGACCTGACTGGTAGAGGCTCAAGACCTGACAGGTAGAGGCTCAAGACCTGACAGGTAGGGGCTGAAGACCTGACAGGTAGAGATTCAAGACCTGACTGGTAGAGGCTCAAGACCTGACAGGTAGAGATTCAAGACCTGACAGGTAGAGGCTCAAGACCTGACAGGTAGAAGCCCAAGACCTGACAGGTAGGGGCTCAAGACCTGACAGGTAGAGGCTCAAGACCTGACAGGTAGAGATTCAAGACCTGACTGGTAGAGGCTCAAGACCTGACAGGTAGAGGCTCAAGACCTGACAGGTAGAGGCTCAAGACCTGACAGGTAGATGCTCAAGAGCTGACAGGTAGGGGCTCAAGACCTGACAGGTAGAGGCTCAAGACCTGACAGGTAGAGGCTCAAGACCTGACTGGTAGAGGCTCAAGACCTGACAGGTAGAGGCTCAAGACCTGACAGGTTGAGGCTCAAGACCTGACAGGTAGAGGCTTAAGACCTGACAGGTAGAGGCTCAAGACCTGACAGGTAGAGGCTCAAGACCTGACAGGTAGAGGTTCATGACCTGACAGGTAGAGGCTCAAGACCTGACAGGTAGAGGCTCAAGACCTGACAGGTAGAGGCTCAAGACCTGACAGGTAGGGGCTCAAGACCTGACAGGTAGAGGCTCAAGACCTGACAGGTAGAGGCTCAAGACCTGACAGGTAGAGGCTCAAGACCTGACAGGTAGAGGCCCAAGACCTGACAGGTAGAGGCTCAAGACCTGACAGGTAGAGATTCAAGACCTGACAGGTAGAGGCTCAAGACCTGACAGGTAGAGGCTCAAGACCTGACAGGTAGAGGCTCAAGACCTGACAGGTAGAGATTCAAGACCTGACAGGTAGAGGCTCAAGACCTGACAGGTAGAGGCTCAAGACCTGACAGGTCCCTGTAATAGTCGAGTGACTGGGCCAAGGATCCAACGGGCCCGGCATATGTGCTGGACTGATAACACCTGAGGTCTTCTGTGTAACAAGGACACCATGGTGGCACAGAGGAACTACTGAGTGATTATATCTGTGTCTTGACTAAGTGTAGGGTGGCATAGACCCTCTACGGTCGTCACAAGGACTACCAGAGGTGGCATAAACCCTCTACGGTCGTCACAAGGACTACCAGAGGTGGCATAGATCCTCTACGGTCGTCACAAGGACTACCAGAGGTGGCATAGACCCTCTACGGTCGTCACAAGGACTACCAGAGGTGGCATAGACCCTCTACGGTCGTCACAAGGACTACCAGAGGTGGCACAGATCCTGTAGGGTCGTCACAAGGACTACCAGAGGTGGCACAGATCCTGTAGGGTCGTCACAAGGACTACCAGAGGTGGCACAGATCCTGTAGGGTCGTCACAAGGACTACCAGAGGTGGCATAGATCCTCTACGGTCGTCACAAGGACTACCAGAGGTGGCATAGACCCTCTACGGTCGTCACAAGGACTACCAGAGGTGGCATAGACCCTCTACGGTCGTCACAAGGACTACCAGAGGTGGCACAGATCCTGTAGGGTCGTCACAAGGACTACCAGAGGTGGCACAGATCCTGTAGGGTCGTCACAAGGACTACCAGAGGTGGCACAGATCCTGTAGGGTCGTCACAAGGACTACCAGAGGTGGCACAGATCCTGTAGGGTCGTCACAAGGACTACCAGAGGTGGCATAGACCCTCTACGGTCGTCACAAGGACTACCAGAGGTGGCATAGACCCTCTACGGTCGTCACAAGGACTACCAGAGGTGGCATAGACCCTCTACGGTCGTCACAAGGACTACCAGAGGTGGCACAGATCCTGTAGGGTCGTCACAAGGACTACCAGAGGTGGCACAGATCCTGTAGGGTCGTCACAAGGACTACCAGAGGTGGCACAGATCCTGTAGGGTCGTCACAAGGACTACCAGAGGTGGCACAGATCCTGTAGGGTCGTCACAAGGACTACCAGAGGTGGCACAGATCCTGTAGGGTCGTCACAAGGACTACCAGCGGTGGCACAGATCCTGTACGGTCGTCACAAGGACTATCAGAGGTGGCACAGATCCTGTAGGAGTCGTCAGCAGGAGAGGGAGACATGAGTGGTCTGTGGCTGTGGTCGTGGCTCATCCTCTGGTCCACACTTGGGGTAAGTACCCGTACAGTATCACAATATGTCTCTCATTAACCATTACTCAAATTCTGTAGAGGTGCAGTGTGGCACAGAACCAAAGGGCGACATTTTATTTAGAAAGGACAGTGCTCAGACGTGTAAACAAACTTGTTATACCTCAAATCAGACTTGATTGCGTCGTTAGGGTTGTTAAGGTATGATTGACCAATTAGGGCACTTGAAGGTATGATTGAACAATTAGGGTATAGATTGTACTTCTTTAATCCGGCAACATTGGGGACATGGACTCTGCCGGACCACAGAAAATGCCGAGAAACAGTAAATTCAAAACTTGCCGGACCACGGGAGATTCCGGACCACCGAGCGCCGGATTAGAGAGGTACAAGACCAAGGGAGTTTCCGGACCACCGAGCGCCGGATTAGAGAGGTACAAGACCATGGGAGTTTCCGGACCGACCATCGATCGCCGGATTAGAGAGGTAGAAGACCATGGGAGTTTCCGGACCACCGAGCGCCGGATTAGAGAGGTACAAGACCATGGGAGTTTCCGGACCGACCATCGATCGCCGGATTAGAGAGGTAGAAGACCATGGGAGTTTCCGGACCACAGCGCCGGATTAGAGAGGTACAAGACCAAGGGAGTTTCCGGACCACCGAGCGCCGGATTAGAGAGGTACAAGACCATGGGAGTTTCCGGACCACCGAGCGCCGGATTAGAGAGGTACAAGACCATGGGAGTTTCCGGACCACCAAGCGCCGGATTAGAGAGGTACAAGACCAAGGGAGTTTCCGGACCACCGAGCGCCGGATTAGAGAGGTACAAGACCATGGGAGTTTCCGGACCGACCATCGATCGCCGGATTAGAGAGGTAGAAGACCATGGGAGTTTCCGGACCACCGAGCGCCGGATTAGAGAGGTACAAGACCATGGGAGTTTCCGGACCACAGCGCCGGATTAGAGAGGTACAAGACCAAGGGAGTTTCCGGACCACCGAGCGCCGGATTAGAGAGGTACAAGACCAAGGGAGTTTCCGGACCACCGAGCGCCGGATTAGAGAGGTACAAGACCATGGGAGTTTCCGGACCACCGAGCGCCGGATTAGAGAGGTACAAGACCAAGGGAGTTTCCGGACCACCGAGCGCCGGATTAGAGAGGTACAAGACCATGGGAGTTTCCGGACCGACCACCGATCGCCGGATTAGAGAGGTACAAGACCATGGGAGTTTCCGGACCACCGAGCGCCGGATTAGAGAGGTACAAGACCATGGGAGTTTCCGGACCGACCACCGATCGTCGGATTAGAGAGGTAGAAGACCATGGGAGTTTCCGCACCACAGAGCGCCGGATTAGAGAGGTACAAGACCAAGGGAGTTTCCGGACCACCGAGCGCCGGATTAGAGAGGTACAAGACCATGGGAGTTTCCGGACCACCGAGCGCCGGATTAGAGAGGTACAAGACCAAGGGAGTTTCCGGACCACCGAGCGCCGGATTAGAGAGGTACAAGACCAAGGGAGTTTCCGGACCACCGATCGCCGGATTAGAGAGGTACAACCTGTAATTGAAGCCTTTACTGTCATAGATAAATAGATAGATTCACTTCAAATACATGACTGATATATTGTGCCTCTTTATTTATGTGAAAAATTAAATATTTTTTTTTTTTTTTTTTTTTTGCGATAGGGAGGCCTTTTGCAACATGAACAAGCTCGTTAGGACCCAATTGTCTGTCGCTGGTTGTACTGCGTCAGTGGGCCATTAACGACTGGAATGGAACCTGCTTGTGTTTTGGTCAGGATATGAAGGGAATGCGGAATGGGTCAGATGAGTTACAAATGAAATTCGGCCAAGATAAAGGTTCAATAATTGAGATAATGTAAGGAATAATGGAGTTTGTTATTGGTAAAGGGAGATAATGTAAGGAATAATGGAGTTTGTTATTGGTAAAGGGAGATAATGTAAGGAATAATGAGGTTTGTTATTGGTAAAGGGAGATAATGTAAGGAATAATGGAGTTTGTTATTGGTAAAGGGAGATAATGTAAGGAATAATGGAGTTTGTTATTGGTAAAGGGAGATAATGTAAGGAATAATGGAGTTTGTTATTGGTAAAGGGAGATAATGTAAGGAATAATGAGGTTTGTTATTGGTAAAGGGAGATAATGTAAGGAATAATGAGGTTTGTTATTGGTAAAGGGAGAACGTAGCCGATGGAACGTCCCCCTGGAATGGACCAGGTAGATAATAACAAACGAGGGACCGCGGGGAACGGAACGCACATCATGTGTCTGGTTAAAACATTTATAAGAAGTGTGGCCATGTTGGTGCCAGCAGTAGAGGTGTGGCCATGTTGGTGCCAGCAGTAGAGGTGTGGCCATGTTGGTGCCAGCAGTAGAGGTGTGGCCATGTTGGTGCCAGCAGTAGAGGTGTGGCCATGTTGGTGCCAGCAGTAGAGGTGTGGCCATGTTGGTGCCAGCAGTAGAGGTGTGGCCATGTTGGTGCCAGCAGTAGAGGTGTGGCCATGTTGGTGCCAGCAGTAGAGGTGTGGCCATGTTGGTGCCAGCAGTAGAGGTGTGGCCATGTTGGTGCCAGCAGTAGAGGTGTGGCCATGTTGGTGCCAGCAGTAGAGGTGTGGCCATGTTGGTGCCAGCAGTAGAGGTGTGGCCATGTTGGTGCCAGCAGTAGAGGTGTGGCCATGTTGGTGCCAGCAGTAGAGGTGTGGCCATGATGGTGCCAGCAGTAGAGGTGTGGCCATGTTGGTGCCAGCAGTAGAGGTGTGGCCATAATGGTGCCATCGATAGAGGTGTGGCCATAATGGTGCCATCGATAGAGGTGTGGCCATAATGGTGCCATCGATAGAGGTGTGGCCATACGAATAGATCACTACGCACACACCAGGGTACGAGAGCACATAGTAAAGGTGATGAATACTGGGGACGAAACGTGGCCATGGGAGGCCCCCCCCCTCCCCCACACCACCCCCCCACCCCCCACCCCAGCCCAGCCATCCCAGCCCAGCCATCTCTTTGCGTGACTCCACTCGTTGCCTGTTGTGGCCACACCCCCACCACCTGTACTGTGGCCACACCCCCACCACCTGTGCTCTGGCCACACCCCCTCCACCTGTGTTCTGGCCACATCCCCTCCAACTGTGCTCTGGCCACACCCCCTCCAACTGTGCTCTGGCCACACCCCACCACCTGTGCTCTGGCCATACCCCCACCACCTGTGCTCTGACCACACCCCCTCCACCTGTGTTCTGGCCACACCCCCTCCACCTGTGTTCTGGCCACACTCCCTCCACCTGTGTTCTGGCCACACCCCCACCACCTGTGCTCTGGCCACACCCCTTCCACCTGTGTTCTGGCCACACCCCCTCCACCTGTGCTCTGGCCACACCCCCTCCAACTGTGCTCTAGCCACACCCCCTCCACCTGTGTTCTGGCCACACCCCCACCACCTGTGTTCTGGCCACACCCCCTCCCCCTGTGTTCTGGCCACACCCCCTCCACCTGTGTTCTGGCCACACCCCCTCCACCTGTGTTCTGGCCACACCCCCTCCACCTCTGTTCTGGCCACACCCCCACCACCTGTGTTCTGGCCACACCCCCTCCACCTGTGTTCTGGCCACACCCCCTCCACCTGTGTTCTGGCCACACCCCCTCCACCTGTGTTCTGGCCACACCCCCTCCACCTGTGTTCTGGCCACACCCCCTCCACCTGTGTTCTGGCCACACCCCCACCACCTGTGCTCTGGCCACACCCCCTCCACCTGTGCTCTGGCCACACCCCCTCCACCTGTGTTCTGGCCACACCCCCTCCACCTGTGTTCTGGCCACACCCCCTCCACCTGTGTTCTGGCCACACCCCCTCCACCTGTGTTGGCCACACCCCCTCCACCTGTGTTCTGGCCACCACCTCATCACCTGTGTTCTGGCCACACCCCCACCACCTGTGCTCTGGCCACACCCCCTCCACCTGTGTTCTGGCCACACCCCCACCACCTGTGCTCTGGCCACACCCCCTCCACCTGTGTTCTGGCCACACCCCCACCACCTGTGCTCTGGCCACACCCCCTCCAACTGTGCTCTGGCCACACCCCTACCACCTGTGCTCTGGCCACACCCCCTCCACCTGTACTGTGGCCACACCCCCCACCACCTGTGCTCTGGCCACACCCCCACCACCTGTGTTCTGGCCACACCCCACCACCTGTGCTCTGGCCACACCCCCACCAACTGTGCTCTGGCCACACCCCCTCCACCTGTGTTCTGGCCACACCCCTCCACCTGTGTTCTGGCCACACCCCCTCCAACTGTGCTCTGGCCACACCCCTACCACCTGTGCTCTGGCCACACCCCCACTACCTGTTCTGGGACGAGCGGTAATTGCTGGCCACCGTCATCACAATGATCTGTTCCCACGAGGGTAATTGAGTAGTGAGGGTAATTAATGAGGGGGAAGGGGGTGGGGGTAATTAATGAGGGGGGGTAAGAACAGCTGAATAGATTACACGCCTCTTTAACGGGGTCCTGGTGAGAACTGCTCGTTAAGTAGTTAACATCGGCCATTTACGAAGACGTTGTGAGAGCCACAGAGAGGTAGTAGTTGTGATGTGGGTCCTGTCTGTGTCTGTCTGTCTAGGATGGTCCCCTGCCTGTGTCTGTCTGTCCAGGATGGTCCCCTGTCTGTGTCTGTCTGTCCAGGATGGTCCCCTGTCTGTGTCTGGCTGTCTAGGATGGTCCCCTGTCTGTGTCTGTCTGTCCAGGATGGTCCCCTGTCTGTGTCTGTCTGTCCAGGATGGTCCCCTGTCTGTGTCTGTCTGTCTAGGATGGTCCCCTGTCTGTGTCTGTCTGTCCAGGATGGTCCCCTGTCTGTCTAGGATGGTCCCCTGTCTGTGTCTGTCTGTCTAGGATGGTCCCCTGTCTGTGTCTGTCTGTCCAGGATGGTCTCCTGTCTCTGTCTGTCTGTCCAGGATGGTCCCCTGTCCTGTGTCTGTCTGTCCAGGATGGTCCCCCGTCTGTGTCTGTCTGTCTAGGATGGTCCCCTGTCTGTGTCTGTCTGTCCAGGATGGTCCCCTGTCTGTGTCTGTCTGTCCAGGATGGTCCCCTGTCTGTGTCTGTATGTCCAGGATGGTCCCCTGTCTGTGTCTGTCTGTCTAGGATGGTCCCCTGTCTGTGTCTGTCTGTCCAGGATGGTCCCCTGTCTGTGTCTGTATGTCCAGGATGGTCCCCTGTCTGTGTCTGTCTGTCCAGGATGGTCCCCTGTCTGTGTCTGTATGTCCAGGATGGTCCCCTGTCTGTGTCTGTATGTCCAGGATGGTCCCCTGTCTGTGTCTGTCTGTCTAGGATGGTCCCCTGTCTGTGTCTGTCTGTCCAGGATGGTCCCCTGTCTGTGTCTGTATGTCCAGGATGGTCCCCTGTCTGTGTCTGTCTGTCCAGGATGGTCCCCTGTCTGTGTCTGTCTGTCCAGGATGGTCCCCTGTCTGTGTCTGTCTGTCTAGGATGGTCCCCTGTCTGTGTCTGTCTGTCCAGGATGGTCCCCTGCCTGTGTCTGTCTGTCCAGGATGGTCCCCTGTCTGTGTCTGTATGTCCAGGATGGTCCCCTATCTGTGTCTGTCTGTCTAGGATGGTCCCCTGTCTGTGTCTGTCTGTCTAGGATGGTCCCCTGTCTGTGTCTGTCTGTCTAGGATGGTCCCCTGCCTGTGTCTGTCTGTCCAGGATGGTCCCCTGTCTGTGTCTGTATGTCCAGGATGGTCCCTGTCTGTGTCTGTCTGTCTAGGATGGTCCCCTGTCTGTGTCTGTCTGTCCAGGATGGTCCCCTGTCTGTGTCTGTCTGTCCAGGATGGTCCCCTGTCTGTGTCTGTATGTCCAGGATGGTCCCTGTCTGTGTCTGTCTGTCTAGGATGGTCCCCTGTCTGTGTCTGTCTGTCTAGGATGGTCCCCTGTCTGTGTCTGTCTGTCCAGGATGGTCCCCTGCCTGTGTCTGTCTGTCCAGGATGGTCCCCTGTCTGTGTCTGTCTGTCCAGGATGGTCCCCTGTCTGTGTCTGTCTGTCCAGGATGGTCCCCTGTCTGTGTCTGTCTGTCCAGGATGGTCCCCGTCTGTGTCTGTCTGTCCAGGATGGTCCCCTGTCTGTGTCTTTCTGTCCAGGATGGTCCCCGTCTGTGTCTGTCTGTCCAGGATGGTCCCCTGTCTGTGTCTGTCTGTCTAGGATGGTCCCCTGTCTGTGTCTGTCTGTCCAGGATGATCCCCTGTCTGTGTCTTTCTGTCCAGGATGGTCCCCTGCCTGTGTCTGTCTGTCCAGGATGGTCCCCTGTCTGTGTCTGTCTGTCTAGGATGGTCCCCTGTCTGTGTCTGTCTGTCTAGGATGGTCCCCTGTCTGTGTCTGTCTGTCCAGGATGGTCCCCTGTCTGTGTCTGTCTGTCCAGGATGGTCCCCTGTCTGTGTCTGTCTGTCCATGCTGTCTTGAGACGGGTAGAAATACGTCAGTTTTGACGGTGAGGGACGGGGATCCGTCCACGGGGTCAGCCATAGTTGAGTCGGTGATCAAACAAGTTGTTGTTGTCGTCTGTTGTCTTGCTCAAGGACGCCATCTTGGGGGGGTTGGGTCATCCTGGAGCACTCTCTTGACCCGAGGGTCCCTGGCCATGCATGCATGCGAGACGGAGTGTGTGTACGTATGGGTGACGATCCCGTGTCTCGGTATTAGAACGCTTGAACCTTACCAGCTGCGCCAAGATCACCTCGACCAGTTTTATAGATTTGTTTGTTTGTTTTTTTACGTGCATTATTGACGTGTGGCTCTCTCTCTCTCTCTCTCTCTCTCTCTCTCTCTCTCTCTCTCTCTCTCTCTCTCTCTCTCTCTCTCTCTCTCTCTCTCTCTCTCTCTCTGGGGGACGACCACACCCTCCCCCCCCTGGTCCATCTGTACGACCTGTGAGAGTCGTCCAGGCCATATACGACCACACTGCCAGGCCACACCAGGGCTGGTCCTGTGCTGCCAGGCCACACCAGGGCAGGTCCTGTACTGCCAGGCCACACCAGGGCTGGTCCTGTGCTGCCGGGCCACACCAGGGCTGGTCCTGTGCTGCCAGGCCACACCAGGGCTGGTCCTGTGCTGCCAGGCCACACCAGGGCTGGTCCTGTGCTGCCAGGCCACACCAGGGCTGGTCCTGTGCTGCCAGGCCACACCAGGGCTGGTCCTGTGCTGCCAGGCCACACCAGGGCTGGTCCTGTGCTGCCAGGCCACACCAGGGCTGGTCCTGTGCTGCCAGGCCACACCAGGGCTGGTCCTGTGCTGCCAGGCCACAGCATGGCTGGTCCTGTGCTGCCAGGCCACACCAGGGCTGGTCCTGTGCTGCCAGGCCACACCAGGGCTGGTCCTGTGCTGCCAGGCCACACCAGGGCTGGTCCTGTGCTGCCAGGGCCACACCAGGGCTGGTCCTGTGCTGCCAGGCCACACCAGGGCTGGTCCTGTGCTGCCAGGCCACACCAGGGCTGGTCCTGTGCTGCCAGGCCACAGCAGGGCTGGTCCTGTGCTGCCAGGCCACACCAGGGCTGGTCCTGTGCTGCCAGGCCACACCAGGGCTGGTCCTGTGCTGCCAGGCCACACCAGGGCTGGTCTGTGCTGCCAGGCCACACCAGGGCTGGTCCTGTGCTGCCAGGCCACACCAGGGCTGGTCCTGTGCTGCCAGGCCACAGCAGGGCTGGTCCTGTGCTGCCAGGCCACACCAGGGCTGGTCCTGTGCTGCCAGGCCACACCAGGGCTGGTCCTGTGCTGCCAGGCCACACCAGGGCTGGTCCTGTGCTGCCAGGCCACACCAGGGCTGGTCCTGTGCTGCCAGGCCACACCAGGGCTGGTCCTGTGCTGCCAGGCCACACCAGGGCTGGTCCTGTGCTGCCAGGCCACACCAGGGCTGGTCCTGTGCTGCCAGGCCACACCAGGGCTGGTCCTGTGCTGCCAGGCCACAGCATGGCTGGTCCTGTGCTGCCAGGCCACACCAGGGCTGGTCCTGTGCTGCCAGGCCACACCAGGGCTGGTCCTGTGCTGCCAGGCCACACCAGGGCTGGTCCTGTGCTGCCAGGCCACACCAGGGCTGGTCCTGTGCTGCCAGGCCACACCAGGGCTGGTCCTGTGCTGCCAGGCCACACCAGGGCTGGTCCTGTGCTGCCAGGCCACAGCAGGGCTGGTCCTGTGCTGCCAGGCCACAGCAGGGCTGGTCCTGTGCTGCCAGGCCACACCAGGGCTGGTCCTGTGCTGCCAGGCCACACCAGGGCTGGTCCTGTGCTGCCAGGCCACACCAGGGCTGGTCCTGTGCTGCCAGGCCACACCAGGGCTGGTCCTGTGCTGCCAGGCCACAGCAGGGCTGGTCCTGTGCTGCCAGGCCACAGCAGGGCTGGTCCTGTGCTGCCAGGCCACAGCAGGGCTGGTCCTGTGCTGCCAGGCCACAGCAGGGCTGGTCCTGTGCTGCCAGGCCACACCAGGGCTGGTCCTGTGCTGCCAGGCCACACCAGGGCTGGTCCTGTGCTGCCAGGCCACACCAGGGCTGGTCCTGTGCTGCCAGGCCACAGCAGGGCTGGTCCTGTGCTGCCAGGCCACACCAGGGCTGGTCCTGTGCTGCCAGGCCACACCAGGGCTGGTCCTGTGCTGCCAGGCCACACCAGGGCTGGTCCTGTGCTGCCAGGCCACACCAGGGCTGGTCCTTGTGCTGCCAGGCCACACCAGGGCTGGTCCTGTGCTGCCAGGCCACAGCAGGGCTGGTCCTGTGCTGCCAGGCCACAGCCAGGGCTGGTCCTGTGCTGCCAGGCCACAGCAGGGCTGGTCTGTGCTGCCAGGCCACACCAGGGCTGGTCCTGTGCTGCCAGGCCACAGCAGGGCTGGTCCTGTGCTGCCAGGCCACACCAGGGCTGGTCCTGTGCTGCCAGGCCACACCAGGGCTGGTCCTGTGCTGCCAGGCCACAGCCAGGGCTGGTCCTGTGCTGCCAGGCCACACCAGGGCTGGTCCTGTGCTGCCAGGCCACAGCAGGGCTGGTCCTGTGCTGCCAGGCCACACCAGGGCTGGTCCTGTGCTGCCAGGCCACACCAGGGCTGGTCCTGTGCTGCCAGGCCACACCAGGGCTGGTCCTGTGCTGCCAGGCCACACCAGGGCTGGTCCTGTGCTGCCAGGCCACAGCCAGGGCTGGTCCTGTGCTGCCAGGCCACAGCCAGGGCTGGTCCTGTGCTGCCAGGCCACAGCAGGGCTGGTCCTGTGCTGCCAGGCCACACCAGGGCTGGTCCTGTGCTGCCAGGCCACACCAGGGCTGGTCCTGTGCTGCCAGGCCACACCAGGGCTGGTCCTGTGCTGCCAGGCCACACCAGGGCTGGTCCTGTGCTGCCAGGCCACAGCAGGGCTGGTCCTGTGCTGCCAGGCCACACCAGGGCTGGTCCTGTGCTGCCAGGCCACAGCAGGGCTGGTCCTGTGCTGCCAGGCCACACCAGGGCTGGTCCTGTGCTGCCAGGCCACACCAGGGCTGGTCCTGTGCTGCCAGGCCACACCAGGGCTGGTCCTGTGCTGCCAGGCCACACCAGGGCTGGTCCTGTGCTGCCAGGCCACACCAGGGCTGGTCCTGTGCTGCCAGGCCACAGCAGGGCTGGTCCTGTGCTGCCAGGCCACACCAGGGCTGGTCCTGTGCTGCCAGGCCACACCAGGGCTGGTCCTGTGCTGCCAGGCCACAGCAGGGCTGGTCCTGTGCTGCCAGGCCACACCAGGGCTGGTCCTGTGCTGCCAGGCCACACCAGGGCTGGTCCTGTGCTGCCAGGCCACACCAGGGCTGGTCCTGTGCTGCCAGGCCACACCAGGGCTGGTCCTGTGCTGCCAGGCCACAGCAGGGCTGGTCCTGTGCTGCCAGGCCACAGCAGGGCTGGTCCTGTGCTGCCAGGCCACACCAGGGCTGGTCCTGTGCTGCCAGGCCACAGCAGGGCTGGTCCTGTGCTGCCAGGCCACAGCAGGGCTGGTCCTGTGCTGCCAGGCCTCATCCATGGCTGGTCCTGTGCTGCCAGGCCACCATCAGGCCCAGGGCTGGGTCCTGTGCTGCAGGCCACAGCAGGGCTGGTCCTGTGCTGCCAGGCCACACCAGGGCTGGTCCTGTGTTGGCCAGGCCACAGCAGGGCTGGTCCTGTGCTGGCCAGGCCACAGCAGGGCTGGTCCTGTACTGCCAGGCCACAGCAGGGCTGGTCCTGTGCTGCCAGGCCACAGCAGGGCTGGTCCTGTGCTGCCAGGCCACAGCAGGGCTGGTCCTGTGCTGCCAGGGCCACAGCAGGGCTGGTCCTGTGCTTGCCAGGCCCACCAGGGGCTGGTCCTGTGCTGCCAGGCCACATAGGGCTGGTCCTGTGCTCCCTGTCCACACCATGGCTGGTCCATGGCTGCCAGCCACACGCAGGGCGGTCCTGTGCTGCCAGGCCAGACCAGGGCTGGTCTGTGCTGCCAGGCCACAGCCAGGGCTGGTCCTGTACTGCCAGGCCACACAGGCTGGTCCTGTGCTGCCAGGCCACACCAGGGGCTGGTCCTGTGCTGCCAGGCCACACCAGGGCTGGTCCTGTGCTGCCAGGCCACACCAGGGCTGGTCCTGTGCTGCCAGGCCACACCAGGGCTGGTCCTGTGCTGCCAGGCCACACCAGGGCTGGTCCTGTGCTGCCAGGCCACAGCAGGGCTGGTCCTGTGTTGCCAGGCCACAGCAGGGCTTGTACTGTGGTCTGGCCAAACCACAGCGAAATCTGCCCCCTTCCCCCTAGAAAAGGAGAATCAGTAATGGAGAGGAGCGTTATTATTTACTTGCAACCAGTTATTAGTTATTCTCTTTCTATATAGGTTTGTACCCGGTATGGAGTACTCATCGTGCATATGGTGTAACCATTTTTTTTTCCAACCTCTTAGCCAGAATGGGATCAGTATCCTTCATCCGTATCCTTATCGTCTGTCGTCAACCATAGCGAGATTGCCTCCCTCTCTCACTTCTACAGATATCATTTGCTCCTGTGTTGCAGGGACAGCCTTGTGATGGCTTTCCTCTCTATAATATAACGTTTTATATATATTTCTAGCTTGCGAAGGCTTTTTTTTTTTAAATATTTTTCATTATAAAGGACTGGCCTTTAAACATGTCTACTTTCACAGCTCAAACTGTCAAATAATTACTTGTTTTGTGTTGTTTTAAGTTTGTTAATATTATGGTGTGTTACAGTGACATTTCTGTCGCGATTCTTCTTGTGTTGCAGGTGTGCGAGGGAGCTGTTCAGGGTGTGTTGCGGGTACGGATCACCAGCTTCAGTAACCGGCTGTCACAAGTGGCGGATGGTAGCTGCTGCCTCCATCACTGGCGGCCATCAACCTGTAGTCGACACTGCCGGACCTTCTTCAGGTGTGCAGGACCTGTATTTTCACCGGCCATATTTAATCCTCAAACTTGACATTAAACCCCTTCTTCTGTGATCTTTTCATCTAATGTTAGCTGCAATCCAGTAGCTCTTTTCTCTTACTTTTGGATAAGCCCTTAAGCACCACAAGGATCCAGACAAAGGCCAGGAGGCCATTTTACCTAAGTGTCGTCCTGTGGTGCTTTATGTTGTTATTATTGTCTAATGGCCGTGTACGAATGTCATCTAAAAGCATTAATTAGAGTTCATTGTTCTTCTGAGGTACCTTAGATATTAGTTGATATAGTAGATTAGTTGTATCTTATTCTATATTCTCTAAAATCATGCTTATTTACCAATGTACACTACTAAAGTAGAACAAAGATTACGTGTCAAATATTATAATAGTATCCGGCCAAATGTAGTCATAGAAACTGGTAATTACAAAAAACGTAGCTTGTTTAGGGTAAACTTTACTAGTTTCAAAGGGTCCCGAGTTTGTCGAATTTTTCATTTCTCCTGCGGCTTCTTCTCCCTGACATTAATAACTTTTCTCTTCTTTGTTATCTTGTTGTTATGTTTTAGCTGAGAGTCACGGACAACTGAATGCACATGACCAAAGCCATCTCATTAACGCTACATATGTATATAAAGAGAATATATATATATACACATATATACCCCAGCCTAAGCCAGGTACCCAGGTCATGGACCAACATGGGTCGGATTTCTCTTAACATGGAGGACGCTGGAAGATATGATTAATATATTTCATTCTAGTTATCACTGTAGCAATCCTGCAGGCCGACATTGGAGAATATGTTCCAAAGACAATCCAAAGTGTTCACACGACAGAGCAAAAATTACCGTATTTCCAGTGCCTTTTATATGCTTATTTAATAATCATTTTGCATTAAGGAAATTCCAAAGCAAAATCTAAATGAATTTGAGTATATATATGGCCTCTCTTGGTGTGTCTCTCAGCGTTTCTGACCATGACGCATTCACAGGGCTGGCCAGGTTCGAGAGTGCCTAGGTTCGAATCTTGGTTGCGGCATTCGGCCCACAGTCAACCCAGCTGTTCATCCACCACCCCTACGGTTTGGTCGATAAGACATGGCCTAAGCTGCCTGTGCCGTTAACAAAAATAAGCTTCAGTAATTACACATTAGACAGAAAGACGTAAAAAATAATTAATGAAAACGTTTTAAGAGACTGTTGCTGTCCACTTGGATATATCGTGTTGTGCCATTATTGGAACAAGACTTTGTGGTGATGTAAATTCGATAACTTTTCTCTCATAAATCTGTCTATGATTGTAAATTGTTTATCCTCTGAGTAAAGTGTGGATGGAATAGTCACCATTTATGGACAGTAAATAATGATGAATAATGATGAATGATAATGAATAATGATGAATAATGATGAATGATTATGAGTCATCATGAATAATGATGAATGATTATGAATAATCATGAATAATGAATAATTATGAGTAATCATGAATAATGATGAATAATCATGAATGGTTATGAATAATGATGAATAATGGTGAATAATGAATAATCATGAGTAATCATGAATAATGAATAATCATGAATAATTATGAGTAATCATGAATAATGATGAATAATCATGAATAATGATGAATAATCATGAATACTTATGAGTAATCAGTAATAATGGTGAATAATCATGAATACTTGTGAGTAATCATGAATAATGATGAATAATTATGAATAATCATGAATGATGAATAATTATGAATAATCATGAATGATGATGAATAATCATGAATAATGATGAATGATAATGAATGATGATGAATAATCATGAATAATGATGAATAATAATGAATAATGATGAATAATTATGAATAATCATGAATAATGATGAATAATTATGAATAATCATGAATGATGATGAATAATCATGGATAATGATGAATGATGATGAATAATCATGAATAATCATGAATAATGATGAATAACCATGAATAATGATGAATGATAATGAATGATGATGAATAATTATGAATAATCATGAATGATGAATAATTATGAATAATCATGAATGATGATGAATAATCATGAATAATGATGAATGATAATGAATGATGATGAATAATCATGAATAATGATGAATAATAATGAATAATGATGAATAATAATGAATAATGATGAATAATTATGAATAATCATGAATAATGATGAATAATTATGAATAATCATGAATGATGATGAATAATCATGGATAATGATGAATGATGATGAATAATCATGAATAATCATGAATAATGATGAATAACCATGAATAATGATGAATGATAATGAATGATGATGAATAATTATGAATAATGATGAATAATCATGAATAATGATGAATAATCATGAATAATGATGAATAATCATGAATAATGATGAATAATAATGAATAATGATGAATGATTATGAATAATGATGAATAATAATGAATAATGATGAATAATCATGCATAATGATGAATAATCATGAATATTTATGAGTAATCATGAATAATCATGAATAATGATGATGAATAATGTAATCGTTTCTTTTGGTAGAGTGTGTGTGACGTACAGGGTCCGCCCCGCCCACACCCTGGCCATGGCCGCCCACCCGGTGAGAGTGGAGGGCGGCGGGGTCCGAGCGTCGTCGGGGCGGGGGCTGGAGGGTCCGTGCCCCCTGGGGCTGCTGGTGACGGAGGTGGTGACCAACAGTAGCCTCCTGGCCCGCCTCCATGGCGCCCTCGACCTGACCTTCCCTTTCACACAACCCTGGCAGGTACCTCACCACCCTCATCCATCTCTGGGGTGCTATATCTGGGGATCTTCAGGGGGTGCTATATCTGGGGTGCTTCAGGGGGTGCTATATCTGGGGATCTTCAGGGGGTGCTATATCTGGGGATGACGTGTTAGAGGGAGAGGGAGGTAGGGGGGTGGAGCTTCCATTCCTGCGTCATTAGAACAGTGACGTAACGATGACGTGTTAGAGGGAGAGGGAGGTAGGGGGTGGAGCTTCCATTCCTGCGTCATTAGAACAGTGACGTAACGATGACGTGTTAGAGGGAGAGGGAGGTAGGGGGTGGAGCTTCCATTCCTGCGTCATTAGAACAGTGACGTAACGATGACGTGTTAGAGGGAGAGGGAGGTAGGGGGTGGAGCTTCCATTCCTGCGTCATTAGAACAGTGACGTAACGATGACGTGTTAGAGGGAGAGGGAGGTAGGGGGTGGAGCTTCCATTCCTGCGTCATTAGAACAGTGACGTAACGATGACGTGTTAGAGGGAGAGGGAGGTAGGGGGGTGGAGCTTCCATTCCTGCGTCATTAGAACAGTGACGTAACGATGACGTGTTAGAGGGAGAGGGAGGTAGGGGGGTGGAGCTTCCATTCCTGCGTCATTAGAACAGTGACGTAACGATGACGTGTTAGAGGGAGAGGGAGGTAGGGGGGTGGAGCTTCCATTCCTGCGTCATTAGAACAGTGACGTAACGATGACGTGTTAGAGGGAGAGGGAGGTAGGGGGGTGGAGCTTCCATTCCTGCGTCATTAGAACAGTGACGTAACGATGACGTGTTAGAGGGAGAGGGAGGTAGGGGGGTGGAGCTTCCATTCCTGCGTCATTAGAACAGTGACGTAACGATGACGTGTTAGAGGGAGAGGGAGGTAGGGGGTGGAGCTTCCATTCCTGCGTCATTAGAACAGTGACGTAACGATGACGTGTTAGAGGGAGAGGGAGATAGGGGGGTGGAGCTTCCATTCCTGCGTCATTAGAACAGTGACGTAACGATGACGTGTTAGAGGGAGAGGGAGGTAGGGGGGTGCAGCTTCCATTCCTGCGTCATTAGAACAGTGACGTAACGATGACGTGTTAGAGGGAGAGGGAGATAGGGGGGTGGAGCTTCCATTCCTGTGTCATTAGACCAGTGACGTAACGATGACGTGTTAGAGGGAGAGGGAGGTAGGGGGTGGAGCTTCCATTCCTGCGTCATTAGAACAGTGACGTAACGATGACGTGTTAGAGGGAGAGGGAGGTAGGGGGGTGGAGCTTCCATTCCTGCGTCATTAGAACAGTGACGTAACGATGACGTGTTAGAGGGAGAGGGAGGTAGGGGGGTGGAGCTTCCATTCCTGCGTCATTAGAACAGTGACGTAACGATGACGTGTTAGAGGGAGAGGGAGGTAGGGGGGTGGAGTTTCCATTCCTGCGTCATTAGAACAGTGACGTAGCGATGACGTGTTAGAGGGAGAGGGAGGTAGGGGGGTGGAGCTTCCATTCCTGCATCATTAGACCAGTGACGTAACGATGACGTGTTGTGTTTCAGGTGAGATTCAAACTGATCGTTGAGGCCTGGCATGACGTCACAGGCAAGCTCTTCAGCATGGAGGAACCAGTGATGGAGAGAGGTGAGTAATGTAAGGGTAAGAGAGATGTATGGAAATAAAAAGAGCGTGGTTGAGAGAGCAGAAGAGGGTGTTTTGAAATGGTTTGGGCACATGGAGAGAATGAGTGAGGAAAGATTGACCAAGAGGATATATGTGTCAGAGGTGGAGGGAACGAGGAGAAGTGGGAGACCAAATTGGAGGTGGAAAGATGGAGTGAAAAAGACTTGAGTAATAGTGGTCCTGAACATGCAGGAGGGTGAAAGGCGTGCAAGGAATAGAGTGAATTGGAAGGATGTGGTATACCGGGGTCGACGTGCTGTCAATGGATTGAATCAGGGCATGTGAAGCGTCTGGGGTAAACCATGGAAAGTTCTGTGGGGCCTGGATGTGGAAAGGGAGCTGTGGTTTCGGTGCAGAACACATGACAACTGGGTAGGGGGGGAAGGGTAAATAAAGTGGATCACTATAACGGGGTTCGGTCTCTTACAGACGGGTTGGGTCAGCTGATCGCGCGACACGAGGGTCACCACGTGGTGAGGTCAGGTCATCCTTGGTCGCACCACGCCCACGCCAACGACCATACGACCCTCCACTACGCCCTGAAGGTCATCTGCGTTGACCCCTTCCATGGCACGCGCTGTACACAGGTAAGGTCATCACAGGTCACGTAGGAGGTCAGCGTTCCTGACCGTGACGCAGTCACGGGCCGGCCAGGGTCGAGATCGCATGGGTTCGAATTCTGGTTGCGGCAGTTGGCCCACAGTCAATCCAGCTGTTCATCCACGCCTAAGGGCCGGTCGATGAAATGGAAGATATGCATTGATGCTGGATCTCCTGGAGCTTCTGTAGAAGGGAGATGATGTTGGCGAGGTCGTGAATGAGTGAGTGGCTGCCTTTTGCACATTTTTCATCTGAAGTTGTAGCCACACGACCTTTGGTTCTAGTTTCTTTTCAAGATAAGATATGACGACCTCCATCATGAGTCATGCCAAAGGGGTAGGAGTGTAAATACTTGAAATGAATCACCACAGAAGCCCAGCAATGGAATGTCGAGCTGAGAGTCGCAAGTGTAAGGACTCCAGATGCAGTGTGTGTGTCTCTATAATGCAAGAGTCAGTGGACCTTTTGACTACCCGGGTATTCTGTTACCCATGTATATGTGATGGACGAATTTTCGGGCCACGCCAATAGTGTCCATCGTGTGCGCGTGTCCAAACGCACAGCGATCGGTGGCTGGATTGACCATACGGAAACGCTCCCTGGCGGAAGACCAGACGTGGTGAACCACCAATTATGTAAGTGGACGTTGGTCATCTTTGTCGAATTACGACCCGGATGGTAATTAGGTCGCGTGGGATCACACAAGGTCCCAGTCATTTGCATATGCGGTGCGGGATGTCCACGCTGGAGGAGCGTGGTTTCGACAGACGCCTGAGAGTTTGTGGTGACGCAGAAGGTGACGCAAGGCCTTTTAATGGGACCATAAAGTCGGTTTCTGAACCTCCTGTTGTGGGGGGGTGATGCGGGAGGCATGTGGAGTAATGGTGTGGTAGTGTGGTGGAATGAGGAATGACGTTGATGTATGTATGCGAATACACAACACCACCACCTGGCAGGAGGAAAGTTTAGAGTCTGGGGTGAGGTTACCTGCTTGAAAATAGTGTCTACTCTTATATAAAGAAGATATGATGGTAAAGCACAAGACTCCTCCCCCACCCACCTTATCCTCCGGCTCAATAGCCCACGTCTGATGTAGCGTATACTGTGTTGGGAATTCTATAGGAAAGTAGTTTTTTGGGGGAGAACATTCCGAAGGGAATTCAGTTGCCGGCTCCTCTTTTAACCTGTATTTTAGCCTGTAATCAGTGAATGAGAGTTAGCACATCAGCCAATCTAATATAGAGTATACTGCCTGAGAAATTCTGTAGGAAAGTACGTTTGGAAAACATTCCGAATTTAATGTAATTGCTGGATTCTCTTTTACCTTATAGTCTATACATAAGATTTAGAATACGTTTGCATTATATGATATTCATTAATAATGAATGTAATTTTGATATTGGTGAAGTCTTCGTGAATGTGGGAATCGTGGTGGGAGGCGTGTGGAGCGGTATAGGTGGTGTGGCGCGGCAGAAGGCGTGGTGTTGGGTGTGTGTGTGTGTGTGTGTGTGTGTGTTGGTGACAAGCCTGGCGGAAGACATGGGTGATGTTGGGCGGCTCGCGCTGCCTCCGTAGTTTGGGCCGGACCAGCGGAAGGTACGGACGTGTCACTCCCCTTCCCTCTGGCAGCAGCCTCGCTCCCCCTGGGGTAGTTTTACTCTCCCAGCAGTAGCAGGGTCACTCTGCCTCCAAGCGGTGCCAAGCCAGCCTAGTTGGAGCGCCGGGGTGGTGGTTTTAATCAACCGGGTGACCCAAAGATGGTGTTTGAGATCGGTGAAGAAAAACGTAATAACATTTTACGGACAGAAGAGTTCCGTCTGCACCAACTGAAATGGAAAAAAAAATTAAAAAATTGGAAAATTTATGAGGCAGTTGTGGGCTGACGATTGTTAATTTTAGTTAAAAATGCCAAGAAAAAAAAGGAAAAATTTAAAATTTTATTTGAAAAAGGTGGATTTTATTTTGATATATCTATGGAAACATTAATAGCAGACTGTGTGAACATTGCGACGATATATAGCAGTGTAATTCCATAAGAAACACCAATGTAATCTAAGTGAAAACTGACAATTGAACAAGTTACATTCAAGTGGTCAAAATAGTTGAAAGAAAAAACATTTAAAAACAAAATAAAAGATTAATTTACGAGATTTAAAATGAATTCTGTTAAAAACAATTTTTTTTCTATAAAATCTAACTATGTGAATTTGGGTGAAATTATACATTTTTGAGCTAATGAATAATTACATTAGTTAAGTAATAAATTATAAGGCGATAAAGATAGTACAAAGTTAATGGGGTAAATTATATATGTTTTACGTACAATATATAGAGAATCTTAAGTTTGATGGGAAATAAAGTTCTATAAAGGGAAAAATTTTTGCATAGTGGGAAAGAATAGAATAGATTGTGGGAATATAAAATTTTAAAAGAAAAAAATTAATTGGCAAAATTATGCCTGGGAAAATAAGGGAGAAATCTGTTGGGTAATGGTAAGGGGAAAAAATGGAGAATGGGCAAATATTGTCATGGAGGAAATGATGTCAATAGAGGTTATGTTTAGTGGGAAAATATGTCAAGAGTAGATTTGCTGCTCGGGGAAATATAGTGCCCAACTGGATATATAATATTTTTATGACGGAAGGAAAATATATGATAACTTTGAAGGACAGTGTTCAAAGACAAGGTAGATTCTACTGGGGAAAAGTATTGTGTGGTTGAAAACGTCTCGTACATTTAGAAAACGTCTCATACATTTAGAAAACGTCTCAGGTTTAGAAAACGTCTCATACATTTAGAAAACGTCTCGTACATTTAGAAAACGTCTCATACATTTAGAAAACGTCTCATACATTTAGAAAACGTCTCATACATTTAGAAAACGTCTCGTACATTAAGAAAACGTCTCATACATTGAGAAAACGTCTCATACATTTAGAAAACGTCTCGTACATTAAGAAAACGTCTCATACATTTAGAAAACGTCCCAGATTTAGAAAACGTCTCATACATTGAGAAAACGTCTCGTACATTTAGAAAACGTCTCATCCATTTAGAAAACCTCTCATACGTTGAGAAAACGTCTCATACATTTAGAAAACGTCCCAGGTTTAGAAAACGTCTCGTACATTTAGAAAACGTCTCATACATTTAGAAAACCTCTCATACATTTAGAAAACGTCTCATACATTTAGAAAACGTCTCATACATTTAGAAAACCTCTCATACGTTGAGAAAACGTCTCATACATTTAGAAAACGTCTCATACATTTAGAAAACGTCTCATACATTTAGAAAACGTCTCTTGGGTACACATATCACGGAGAGAGGTAGATTTTTAGGGCATTTTCCTTTGAATTTTGGATAGGAAGACATAATAGTAACCTTCCTTTGGGGGAAATAGAACCAATAGGGTGATGCCAAATAGGGAAAATACGTCTTAGAAATAGTGTAATGCCAATTAGGGAAAATAGTCGTGGAACACAGGAGGAAAATGTTGGTCTTACTAAGGAAAATTGTGTCCAATATGGGCGAAAATAAGTGCCACAGGGGAGGAAAAAATGTTTGCATAATGTTGACATATATTTGGGTCCCTCATTGTAAGGTAAGTCTTGAAGAAATTGTTTAATACATCGTTTTAATGCCCTTCATTGTATTATAATGTATAGTTGTATGATGTATAAATCTATCGGGGTATAGATGATATATTGAGTATATCTCTGGGTACATGTGAGGGAATGAGGCCATTTTCGTCGTCTTGTTCATGCCGCTACCACGCCAGCGTAGGAGTCGGCGACTGTGTATATATAGAAGATATATCGTCTCTGGGTCTTTGATATGCTGTAGTATATCCATTGTCTAAGGGTTCTATGATATATTCCTAGGATAGTTATATGCTTCTGGTATATCGTATATAATAGATATGTTTATATAGGTGTTTGTTATGGATGGAATACGTATATTTCGACATCGAAGTATACTCTTCTCAGCATATCTACTCTCAAGTATATTCTTTAATACTTGCTCTTAAATATGGCGGCCCTAACGTTTATTTAAATGGTTCGTTGATGATCTGGTTTAAAACGTGACTCAACTCTGCTGACCTCTTGCACGTGAGGTTAAAAGGTCGTGACCCACGACCCATAATGGCTGTGGTTATGGCTTGTTAGCTGGGTCGTTAGCTTAGCAATACATTAGAGCAATTAATGTCTATTCACAGCACAATTATGCAAGACAACTATGCTAATGATGGCATTAAGTAAGTCCATGGTACTAATTACTTGCCTAAATTACCGCTGGTAATAAATGGCTTTTTTTGTGTTTTTTTCTCTGAAAATTTCATCAAAATTTGAATATGCGTTCGATTATAACACACAACTGGGGTTAAAATCTTCAAATAAACTTTCATTAGTCAGTAGATATTTTAAAATACATTAGAAAAAAATATCGGAAAAGTATTCGCTCTAAAGTGAGAATTCACAAAGGTTTTGGTTAAGAAAATATAAATATTTTGACATCGAATGTCAGTGTAGATAAATGTTTCCGTCTCGAAGCTAAAGTATTATGTTTCTTATTATTTATCTGGTCGGCTGCATTTATCCGCTAGTCGCTTAAGAAATGATTTACTAAAATAAAAAATATATTTATATCGTCATATTACTAAAGACAGCGATGATGACAACTCAAAATTTTAAAAAATGAATTTCAAAAGTTAGCGGGTGTTTCCCCCCCAGTACGCTGGCCACGGTTACCAAGCGTAAGATTTATTCTCATATATATTTCATCAGATCTTCCTACTCAGGCGTATATTAGGGACGTAAAATATACGTTGTATTTGAGAAATAAGTTAGAGTTTATCGTACGTGCAGCAACTTATCGTACCCAAAGTGTCGCATCGAGTTTTATGAGGGACGAGTTTTTTTTTTTTTATTATTATATTCTGGCTGTCACGCAAGTTTCCGTCGTATTCGTACGCGGATTACTGATGAAGTCTTGCGCAAGTATTTACTTTATTCGTACCGACAGTCGTAAGGCAATGTAGTTCATTGCTTAAATCATTGTACCTGCAGTCGTAAGTTATCGTACTCGGTTCTCGAAGTTATCGTATGTGCAGTCGTAAGTCGTCGTACTCAAGTTTCGGAAATGGTTGTACCTAAAGTCACATGTTATCGTTTTCTTACGTTTAGTCGTAAGTATTCGTACTCAGCTCCGAGAATGATCGTACCCACAGTCGCATGTTATCGTGCTCGGTTCTCGAAGTTATCGTATGCTTAGTCGTAAGTCGGCGTACTCAAGTTTCAGAAATTATTGTACCTAAAGTCACATTTTATCGTGCTCAGTTCTTGAAGTTTTCTTACGTTTAGTCGTAAGTCATCGTACTCCGTTCCGAGAATGATCGTACCTACAGTCGCATGTTATCGTGCTCAGTTCTCGAAGTTATCGTAAGTCATTGTAACTCAGTTCCGGGTAATTATTATACCTCACCGGATCTAAATAGACCAATCATGTTGCTCGTGTGACGGATGCAGGTGGACGACTGTGAATGTTAAACATTTTAACATCTACCAGGCCGTCACTGTAAATTGTCAATGTTAACTAGGTCGTCACTCCTATTTGTTAATGTTTACTAGGTCATCAGTAACTTCAGATTTCTCTTTGGGGAGAATAATGTAATGCAACCAAAAACTTTCACTTATTTGGCAAGTTTATCAAAACGTAAGAAACTCGTTTCCGTAGTTAGTATATATATATATATGATAAACGTGTTTCAATATAATTGATAAATCAGTCAAAATAGATAATATGGGAACTATTGATCCATCATAGGAGTTTAGCGGTAAAATGGTGAAATTATTAGACTAGAAAGATTTATTATATTTCCTATGACTTATTTTTATTTTTTTTTTGCACCATTATACGAGGAAGTGTTGTCAACTTTTTTTTTTTGTTATATTGTTCAACTGTACTTTTGTTACGCTCTGTCTCTCTGAGGAATTTAAGGTTGATCTTATTCGCTGGTGAAACTAACTGCTGTATTGACTAGAATGATCAATACATGCCCTGGGTACGATAACTCTTGTGTTTGATGTACGATTCCTCGTCTCCCTTTCTTGTGAAGTACGATAATTTGAAGCATCATATACTCGAGCTGTCGACCTTATGGCGGCGTAAACCCCTGTGTGTACGTACATGGGTCGTGCTGTGCGCATGCGCGCGCGCGCGGGGAAAAGGGGAGGGGGAATGGAGAGACCCAGAAGACCCCATAGCCCCTCCCCCGAGCGGGCCATCTTGATCTTAATATGGCACAAAAACTCGTCTGGCTCGATTCATAATAATATGGTGTGCGGATGGCTTATTAAATCATAATGCATTTTATTACTCGTACGAAGGATTGGACAGCATGATATTTATTTCGGGGTTAAGTCCAAGGATTTTCTCCATTATGCTCGTCTGCAAAACTTAGCAGAAATCTTTTTGAAATACCAGTTGGAGAAAGTTGTGTTAAGACCCACCTCATATTTAGCTGGAGGAAGCGTTAATTGCCTGTACCTTAAAGGTTAAAAATGGCTGAGTAGAAAACGTGGAGAACCCGAGAAATAGAGTTATAAAGTTCATTAGGAAAATAATTGGAAAGAAATGGAATTCTTAATTCTCATTGCTAGTTTATCCTCGTCGAATAACTTATTGGTTTCCATTTATGTAACGAATAACCACCAAACCAATGATGTTTTTTAAGCTGTACGAATAAAAGGCCTCCTTATGGACGTTTAAATGGCGTCCAGTCTTTTTCATAGGAGGAATAGCAAGCCTAGCGGACAAGTGTTGCTAATCTAGCTGTGTGTCTCTTGCTCTTTCAGTGTTTCTAACCTGGCTGGGTGTTGCTGCCTTAACAGCGTTACCAGTATCGCATAATCTTCTATCCTGTTTAGCAGGTAGATTGCTACCCTGACGCACAGTGTGACACCCTGGCAGACAGTGTTCCTTATTTAGCAGATAGGGTTGCCATCCTGGCAGACAAAGTGTTACCACCCTGGCAGACATTGTGCTACTCTAGCAGACAGAGTTACCACCTTGGCAGACATTGTGCTACTCTAGCAGACAGTGTTACCACCCTGGCAGACATTGTGCTACTCTAGCAGACAGTGTTACCACCCTGGCAGACTTTGTGCTACTCTAGCAGACAGTTACCACTCTGGCAGACTTTGTGCTACTCTAGCAGACAATGTTACCACCCTGGCAGACATTGTGCTACTCTAGCAGACAGTGTTACCACCCTGGCAGACATTGTGCTACTCTAGCAGACAGAGTTATCACCCTGGCAGACATTGTGCTACTCTAGCAGACAGTTATCACCCTGGCAGACATTGTGCTACTCTAGCAGACAGAGTTATCACCCTGGCAGACATTGTGCTACTCTAGCAGACAGTGTTACTACCCTGGCAGACATTGTGCTACTCTAGCAGACAGAGTTATCACCCTGGCAGACATTGTGCTACTCTAGCAGACAGTGTTACCACCCTGGCAGACATTGTGCTACTCTAGCAGACAGTGTTACCACCCTGGCAGACATTGTGCTACTCTAGCAGACAGAGTTATCACCCTGGCAGACAGTTTACTGGATGGTGTTTACACGTCGGTAAACAACATTGTCAGCAAGGCTGACAGTCTTGTCAGCCTAATAGATTACGTTTCCAGTTGAGAAAGACGAAAGTGCCAGGCTAGTGTATGGTGTTGCCATCGTGGCAGACAGTAGTGTCAGCGCAGCCAACGTCCGCTACCTGCCTGGGGGCCAGAGGGAAGGACGCGGGCTGGTGAAGGTGCAGCGGCGGCGGCGGCGGCGGTGAAAGTTCTCCCGCGCTCGCCATGGGAGTCGTTGCCCCGTCCACAGCGGCCCTGCCCGGGTTCCCTTGGACCAGACCCCGCCAATAGTGCTTTCCATGACGCAGGTCATCGTACCTACGCGGTTTGTTATCGTACCCAAATAAGCTCGGTAACTGAGGGATTAAGAGTACCGTGTCCAAGGCATGGTTATCGTACCCAACGGGGTGTCATTGTACTTTTTTTTATGGGATCGTCATCGTACCCATCGGACTGTTATCGTACCTTAAAGGTTATCGCTAAATGGGGGTCACATAGTACCCCCCTGGGTTGTCATTTGACCACAGGGGGCTATCGTTTTCTGAGGATTATTTACAATACCCAGGGGATGTTCATCGTACCCAGCGATTGTTACCGTATGCAAAGGGCTGTTATCTCACCTCAGCTGGTAGTTATCGTACTCCAAATACCACCGAATTCACAGTTTTAAGGATACTTAAGGATTCAGTAAATGTGATTAAGGATTCAGTAAATGTAATTAAGAATTCAGTGAATGTAATTGATGGAGTGAATAGTCAGACGATGGTGTAACCATTTAGATACGATGGGTAAACCCGCTGAGTAACATTATGTAACGATATCAATCCCTTTGAGTACGATAATACACTTCTGTGTATGATAGTAATTAATCGAGAACGATTATTTGATTACGTTTGTGTGATGAGTAATCATTGATTACTTCATGAATGACTCACAAAATTTTCTGTGCCATGAGTAAAGTTGTCGTTGTTTTGATTTGTTTAACGATTGGATATTAACAATATATTTGGTCTTCATTACCAATGAAACTCAATAATTTCACCAAAATCGATATTTGCATAAATACATCGACAAATACATCCATTGACACGTTTTGATTAGCCTCCACAACTCATTTGAATATCTGTGAATATCTCTCAGAGCTTATGGAAAAAAGGTTTACGTAAAAAAAACGCTTGGATTATGTTAATATTGGGTACTGGGGTGGGCTGGTGGCCAACCCAGGGCCAATATTAGCGGCTGGTGGCCATCCCTGGGCTAATATTAGCGGCTGGTGGCCAACCCAGGGCCAATATTAGCGGCTGGTGGCCAACCCAGGGCCAGTATTAGTGTCTGGTGGCCAACCCAGTGCTAATATTAGTGGCTGGTGGCCAACCCAGTGCTAATATTAGCGGCTGGTGGCCAACCCAGTGCTAATATTAGTGGCTGGTGGCCAACCCAGGGCCAGTATTAGCGTCTGGTGGCCAACCCAGGGCCAGTATTAGTGTCTGGTGGCCAACCCAGTGCTAATATTAGTGGCTGGTGGCCAACCCAGTGCTAATATTAGCGGCTGGTGGCCAACCCTGGGCCAATATTAGTGGCTGGTGGCCAATCCAGGGCCAATATTAGCGGCTGGTGGCCAATCCAGGGCCAATATTAGTGGCTGGTGGCCAACCCAGGGCCAATATTAGCGGCTGATGGCCAATCCTGGGCCAATATTAGTGTCTGGTGGCCAATCCTGTGCCAATGTTAGCGGCTGGTGACAAACCCAGGGCCAATATTAGCGGCTGGTGGCCAATCCAGGGCCAATATTAGTGTCTGGTGGCCAACCCAGTGCTAATATTAGTGGCTGGTGGCCAACCCAGGGCCAGTATTAGCGTCTGGTGGCCAACCCAGGGCCAGTATTAGTGTCTGGTGGCCAACCCAGTGCTAATATTAGTGGCTGGTGGCCAACCCAGGGCCAATATTAGCGGCTGGTGGCCAAGCCAGGGCCAGTATTAGTGTCTGGTGGCCAACCCAGTGCTAATATTAGCGGCTGTTGGCCAACCCAGGGCCAGTATTAGCGGCTGGTGGCCAACCCAGGGCCAATATTAGCGGCTGTTGGCCAACCCAGGGCCAATATTAGCGATTGGTGACCAACCCAGGGCCAATATTAGCGGCTGGTGGCCAACCCAGGGCCAATATTAGCGGCTGGTGGCCAACCCAGGGCCAATATTAGCGGCTGGTGGCCAACCCAGGGCCAATATTAGCGGCGGGTGGCCAATCCAGGGCCAGTATTAGCGGCTGGTGACCAATCCAGGGCCGATATTAGCGGCTGGTGGCCAAGCCAGGGCCAGTATTAGTGTCGGGTGGCCAACCCAGTGCTAATATTAGCGACTGGTGGCCAACCCAGTGCTAATATTAGCGGTTGGTGACCAACCCAGGGCCAATATTAGCGGCTGGTGGCCAACCCAGGGCCAATATTAGCGGCTGGTGGCCAATCCAGGGCCAATATTAGCGGCTGGTGGCCAATCCACTGCCAATATTAGCGGTTGGTGACCAACCCAGGGCCAATATTAGCGGCTGTTGGCCAACCCAGGGCCAATATTAGCGGTTGGTGACCAACCCAGGGCCGATATTAGCGGCGGGTGGCCAAGCCAGGGCCAGTATTAGTGTCTGGTGGCCAACCCAGTGCTAATATTAGTGGCTGGTGGCCAACCCAGGGCCAATATTAGCGGCTGGTGGCCAAGCCAGGGCCAGTATTAGTGTCTGGTGGCCAACCCAGTGCTAATATTAGCGGCTGTTGGCCAACCCAGGGCCAGTATTAGCGGCTGGTGGCCAACCCAGGGCCAATATTAGCGGCTGTTGGCCAACCCAGGGCCAATATTAGCGGTTGGTGACCAACCCAGGGCCAATATTAGCGGCTGGTGGCCAACCCAGGGCCAATATTAGCGGCTGGTGACCAACCCAGGGCCAATATTAGCGGCTGTTGGCCAACCCAGGGGAGGGTTCAACCTGGGGGTGGACATGATCAGGCCAGCCTGGGGGAGCGATCTGTCATCTCCAGGGGGTCGTCCCCAGGAGATGTGTCGTCCTGTCGCACAGCTGCGTCGTCCTATCGCACAGATGCGTCGTCCTGTCGCACAGATGCGTCGTCCTGTTGCACAGATGCGTCGTCCTGTTGCACAGATGCGTCATCCTGTTGCACAGATGCGTCATCCTGTTGCACAGATGCGTCGTCCTGTTGCACAGATGCGTCGTCCTGTTGCACAGATGCGTCGTCCTGTCGCACAGATGCGTCGTCCTGTTGCACAGCTGCGTCGTCCTGTTGCACAGATGCGTCGTCCTGTTGCACAGATGCGTCGTCCTGTCGCACAGATGCGTCGTCCTGTTGCACAGATGCGTCGTCCTGTTGCACAGATGCGTCGTCCTGTTGCACAGATGCGTCGTCCTGTCGCACAGATGCGTCGTCCTGTTGCACAGATGCGTCGTCCTGTTGCACAGATGCGTCGTCCTGTTGCACAGATGCGTCGTCCTGTCGCACAGATGCGTCGTCCTGTTGCACAGATGCGTCGTCCTGTTGCACAGCTGCGTCGTCCTGTTGCACAGATGCGTCGTTCTGTTGCACAGATGCGTCATCCTGTTGCACAGATGCGTCGTCCTGTTGCACAGATGCGTCGTCCTGTCGCACAGATGCGTCGTCCTGTTGCACAGATGCGTCGTCCTGTTGCACAGATGCGTCGTTCTGTTGCACAGATGCGTCGTCCTGTTGCACAGATGCGTCGTCCTGTCGCACAGATGCGTCGTCCTGTCGCACAGATGCGTCGTTCTGTTGCACAGATGCGTCGTCCTGTTGCACAGATGCGTCGTCCTGTTGCACAGATGCGTCGTCCTGTCGCACAGATGCGTCGTTCTGTTGCACAGATGCGTCGTCTTGTTGCACAGATGCGTCGTCCTGTCGCACAGATGCGTCGTCCTGTTGCACAGATGCGTCGTCCTGTCGCACAGCTGCGTCGTCCTGTCGCACAGATGCGTCGTCCTGTCGCACAGCTGCGTCGTCCTGTCGCACAGATGCGTCGTCCTGTCGCACAGATGCGTCGTCCTGTCGCACAGATGCGTCGTCCTGTCGCACAGATGCGTCGTCCTGTCGCACAGATGCGTCGTCCTGTCGCACAGATGCGTCATCCTGTCGCACAGCTGCGTCGTCTTGTCGCACAGCTGCGTCGTCCTATCGCACAGCTGCGTCGTCCTGTCGCACAGATGCGTCGTCCTGTCGCACAGATGCGTCGTCCTGTCGCACAGATGCGTCATCCTGTCGCACAGCTGCGTCGTCTTGTCGCACAGATGCGTCGTCCTGTCGCACAGATGCGTCGTCGTAAGGGGAGGGAGGGATGCGACGCGTCTGACGTATCAGACGTAATGCATCTTATCCTTCCTCTGCGTCGCCCGTAGTGCCTCACACCGACGACACAGACGCACCCACACCCACCCCCACCCTCTCCCCCGCTACGTGACGCTGCGTCACCCCCAGTGTGACGCAAGCCCAGGTGGAGAACACCCCCCCCCCTCCCCCCTCCTCAAGTGAGTTGTGCGCTGGGGGAAACCCCCCTTCACCCCCCCTTCCCCCTCCCCCCCACCTTAGCTTTTCCAGGTCTATCATGGAAATTCCCGATCGATCGACGGGAAATGGAAAGTGAGGGGCCGGGGCGGGGCCGTCTTCAAGGTGATGGGTGATGGTGATGATGATGGTGATTGGTGGTGATGGTGATGGTGATGGTCATGGATGATGGTTGATGGTGGGTGATGGTGATGGTAATGGGTGATGGATGATGGTGATGGTGATGGTAATGGGTGATGGTGATGGATGATGGTGATGGTGATGGGTGATGGTGGTGGTGATGGGTGATGATGATGGTGATGGGTGATGGTGATGATGGGTGATGGTGATGGTGATGGTGGTGGTGATGGGTGATGATGATGGTGATGGTGATGATGGGTGATGGTGATGGATGATGGTGATGGGTGATGGTGATGGGTGATGGTGATGGGTGATGGTGATGGATGATGATGATGGGTGATGGTGGTGATGGGTGGTGATGGTGATGGGTGATGGTGATGGTGATGGGTGATGGATGATGGTTGATGGTGGGTGATGGTGATGGGTGATGGATGATGGTGATGGGTGATGGTGATGGGTGATGGTAATGGGTGATGGTGATGGATGATGGTGATGGATGATGGTTGATGGTGGGTGATGGTGATGGTGATGGATGATGGTGATGGGTGATGGTGATGGGTGATGGTAATGGGTGATGGTGATGGATGATGGTGATGGGTGATGGTGGTGGTGATGATGATGGTGATGGGTGATGGTGATGATGGGTGATGGTGATGGGTGATGGTGATGGTGATGGTGGTGGTGATGGGTGATGATGGTGATGGTGATGATGGTGATGGGTGATGGTGATGGTGGTGGTGATGGGTGATGATGATGGTGATGGTGATGGTGATGGTGATGGTGATGGGTGATGGTGATGGGTGATGGTGATGGGTGATGATGATGGGTGATGGTGATGGGTGATGGTGATGGTGATGGTGATGGGTGATGGTGATGGATGATGGTGATGGTGATGGGTGATGGGTGATGGTGATGGTGATGGTGATGGGTGATGGTGATGGTGATGGATGATGGTGATGGGTGATGGTGATGGTGACATTGGCAGGGTGACATGTGACACAATATCTCTCCCCCTCTCCCCCCCTCCCTCCCCCCTGGGGGGTGATGGGGGGGGTTGTGACGGCATACGTCATCAGGGCGTCACAGTGTCAGGCGTAATGCGACCGTGACGCTACCGGACACACACACACACACACACACACACACACACACACACAGGGGTTGGGTCACTCTTGGTGACGTCAGCATGTGGGGCGCCCCATTCATCTCTCTAGGGGTGGGGCGGGGCTCAATGTGGGGCGCCCCACCCATTCATCTCTCTAGGGGTGGGGCGGGGCGGGGCTCAATGTGGGGCGCCCCACCCATTCATCTCTCTAGGGGTGGGGTGGGGCGGGGCTCAATGTGGGGCGCCCCACCCATTCATCTCTCTAGGGGTGGGGCGGGGCGGGGCTCAATGTGGGGCGCCCCACCCATTCATCTCTCTAGGGGTGGGGTGGGGGGGGGCGGGCCTCAATGTGGGGCGCCCCACCCATTCATCTCTCTAGGGGTGGGGCGGGGCGGGCCTCAATGTGGGGCGCCCCACCCATTCATCTCTCTAGGGGTGGGGTGGGGCGGGCCTCAATGTGGGGCGCCCCACCCATTCATCTCTCTAGGGGCGGGGTGGGGCGGGCCTCAATGTGGGGCGCCCCACCCATTCATCTCTCTAGGGGTGGGGTGGGGCGGGGCGGGCCTCAATGTGGGGCGCTCCACCCATTCATCTCTCTAGGGGTGCGGTGGGGCGGGCCTCAATGTGGGGCGCCCCACCCATTCATCTCTCTAGGGGCGGGGCGGGGCGGGCCTCAATGTGGGGCGCCCCACCCATTCATCTCTCTAGGGGTGGGGGTACCTCAGTGGCCCTGGGGGAGGGGGTGGGAGTACGCCCTCAGGGGGTTTTGGCCTCGCGGGCTGGGCCCTCAGGGGCCCCCGCCGCCCCGCCACCCTCTCGGTGGCTTGCCCCGGGGGGCGGGGCAGGCCATCCCGACCTATACATGACGTTATAAGGAAGGTCTGGATGTGAAGCATGAATGACTCTCTCTCTCTCTCTCTCTCTCTCTCTCTCTCTCTCTCTCTCTCTCTCTCTCTCTCTTTCCTCCGCTCAGCAAGGGGCGCCTCCGGGGCAAATTCACGGAATGTCTTGAAATACTTCAAGGCTACGACGACAATGTCCATTTGATGATGGAAAATTTCTTTACAGTAACGCCAGTTCTACCAACGAGAGAGAAAGTGGACCAAAACTTTGAGATGTCACTGAGTTGATCTCTCTCTCTCTCTCTCTCTCTCTCTCTCTCTCTCTCTCTCTCATTACACTTGAATATACCAATATTACTCAGGCATGAGCCAATATCACCGTGGAATATACAAAATCTTCATCCCTTCCCATCACGTCTACTTGGCTGACATCGTTCCGTTCCTTCGCTCGTTCCGTTCCACGTCACTTCCGGTCCGTTCCTGGAGGAACATCTCTTGAGTAGTTATTGTACATCGGGTCGTTCCCACATCCCAGCCCCCTCCCGACTCATTCAACACCTTTTAAGAAACCATATGATCAAGTCGTCACTCTTTCTTCTCTCCTCCATTTTAGGGAAGTCCATTATGACCCCTGTGTCCGTGGAGGTCAACAACCCTTACTCAGGCGTGACCCTTGACCTCCTCCGTTGACCTCTCTGTAATCCATGACATGGAGGGTAATTTTCGTGTAACACAAACGAGAGACGATTACCGGAACGACCCTTACTTAACCCAGGTATTTTGGTGATCGGGAAGATAATTGATGACGTATGTCGTTAAGAACTATCGTAATATAGCGAGCTGGGTCGTGTGCATGTGACCCCGCCATATGTAGCTTCCTGACCTCGAATTACCATGCCTTATTTCCATTAATTTGCATACTGTAAGGGGTTCAATATTGTGCCTGACCAGTGCTGGGGGATCTCACTGTGGCTCATTACCGCACTGGCTAGTGTAGCTATGACCCAGGGGCGCCTGGCTAGTGTAGCTACGTCAGGAGGTCTCCAGCTATGACCCAGGGGCGCCTGGCTAGTGTAGCTACGTCAGGAGGTCTCCAGCTATGACCCAGGGGCGCCTGGCTAGTGTGGCTACGTCAGGGGGTCTCCAGTTATGACCCAGGGGCGCCTGGCTAGTGTGGCTACGTCAGGAGGTGTCCAGCTATGACCCAGGGGCGCCTGGCTAGTGTGGCTACGTCAGGAGGTCTCCAGTTATGACCCAGGGGCGTCTGGCTAGTGTGGCTACGTTAGGAGGTCTCCAGCTATGACCCAGGGGCGTCTGGCTAGTGTGGCTACGTCAGGAGGGCTCCAGCTATGACCCAGGGGCGTCTGGCTAGTGTAGCTACGTCAGGAGGTCTCCAGCTATGACCCAGGGGCGCCTCTAGTGTAGCTACGTCAGGAGGTCTCCAGCTATGACCCAGGGGCGTCTGGCTAGTGTAGCTACGTCAGGAGGTCTCCAGCTATGACCCAGGGGCGCCTGGCTAGTGTGGCTACGTCAGGAGGTCTCCAGCTATGACCCAGGGGCGTCTGGCTAGTGTGGCTACGTCAGGAGGTCTCCAGCTATGACCCAGGGGCGCCTGGCTAGTGTGGCTACGTCAGGAGGTCTCCAGCTATGACCCAGGGGCGCCTGGCTAGTGTAGCTACGTCAGGAGGTCTCCAGCTATGACCCAGGGGCGCCTGGCTAGTGTGGCTACGTCAGGAGGTCTCCAGCTATGACCCAGGGGCGTCTGGCTAGTGTGGCTACGTCAGGAGGTCTCCAGCTATGACCCAGGGGCGCCTGGCTAGTATGGCTACGTCAGGAGGTCTCCAGCTATGACCCAGGGGCGTCTGGCTAGTGTAGCTACGTCAGGAGGTCTCCAGCTATGACCCAGGGGCGCCTGGCTAGTGTGGCTACGTCAGGAGGTCTCCAGCTATGACCCAGGGGCGTCTGGCTAGTGTGGCTACGTCAGGAGGTCTCCAGCTATGACCCAGGGGCGCCTGGCTAGTGTGGCTACGTCAGGAGGTCTCCAGCTATGACCCAGGGGCGCCTGGCTAGTGTAGCTACGTCAGGAGGTCTCCAGCTATGACCCAGGGGCGTCTGGCTAGTGTAGCTACGTCAGGAGGTCTCCAGCTATGACCCAGGGGCGTCTGGCTCGTCCTTCCCTATCATAAACTAAGAATAACAGCCACGGCCCCCAAGACATAGCCTAGAGGCACGCCACTGGCCATTTCCAACTCTCGCCTGGTCCTTCCTTCCACAAGGGTCATTATCGAACCATTATCGCCCTCATTTTAGTCTTCCTTGAAATACGATTTCTTAAAACCACCTTCCTCTGGGGCTGGCTGTGACCTTCAAACCCCCCCCCCCCCCCCCAGGACCACGGAGTCTGTGTGGGGGGAGAGAGAGAGAGAGAGAGAGAGAGAGAGAGAGAGAGTGTCTTGTGGGAGAGTAGCTGTAAGGAGGACGTAGTCAAGATAAAGATAAGATAACTATAGAGATGTGATCAGTGTTTATATACCTGTCTGTGTGTCTGTGAGTCCACCTTCAGGTACGCCTCTTGTCTGTGGACGTCTGTATAACTCCACGTTGCCCATCCTGGGGGCGCGCCAACCGTTTCCTTGGCCTCAGGCGGTTCCCTCCCTCCCCCGCGTCCAGGTTTCTCTCTCCTACCATTACTTCGTGACCTCTGATGAGGCCAGAACATGACCTCATTAGGGGCAATTTAACGACCTCAGGTGAGGCCAAATGTCTTCATGTTGCCTCGCCTGACGTGTGTGTGTGTGTGTGTGTGTGTGTGTGTTGCTTCCTCCTCCTCTGGTCCTGGTCGATAGTGATGATGTCGCTGTAGTGATGATGCCCGGTGTACGGCTTCTGTCTACACCATCATCACTACATCAATCTGTAGATGGTACATAATATTTGTATCATCACTACCACAATATGTACATGGTACATATGTTACATAATATTTGTATCATCACTACCACAATCTGTCATCATCACTACCTCAATCTATCATCATCACTACCACAATCTGTCATCATCACTACCACTATCTATCATCATCACTACCACAATCTGTCATCATCACTACCACTATCTATCATCATCACTACCACAATCTGTCATCATCACTACCACTATCTATCATCATCACTACCACTATCTATCATCATCACTAGCACAATCTATCATCATCACTACCACTATCTCTCATCATCACTACCACTACCCGTCTCTGTTATTGTTTCAGATCTCCCTGGACTTGTTATGGCCATTGTATCTTCACTATCGTCACTTCTACTCATCTCTCGCGAATGGCGTCGCGCAAGGGTTACTCTAAGGGCCTACTCTATTTCCAGTTGCCTTTGTCCAATTGATTCTCTGTATTCATAACGAGAGACGGTACGACCAGACGGGTAGTTTGAGGACGGTGATTTGAAGCTGTGATTGGTGGAAAGTGCACCTGGGAAATGACATTGGCGTTGACCCCCAACTCTCACAATGACCTCGTGGCTGTGGCAGTGTCCATTCCTGCCCTCCAGGCATGACTTCAAAGTCAGCTAATCTCTCTCTCTCTCTCTCTCTCTCTCTCTCTCTCTCTCTCTCTCTCTCTCTCTCTCTCTCTCTCTCTCTCTCTCTCCACACCTACTTTCCCCCTGGACACATTTTTTCCTTGGTCATGTACCTCTGGACGTCATCTTTGATGGGGAAATGGGGACAGGATTGGCAATTGGCGTTCCTGCGAACCACCAGTTATCATTTATGATAACTTATCACAGCAAGTCAGTTCAATGAAGCTGTTGGTTGATCATATATATATATATATATATATATATATATATATATATATATATATATATATATATATATATTCTTTCTTTCATACTATTCGCCATTTCCCGCATTAGCGAGGTAGCGTTAAGGACAGAGGACTGGGCCTTTGAGGGAATATCCTCATATGGCCCCCTTCTCTGTTCCTTCTTTGGGAAAAAAAACAAAAACAAGAGGGGAGGATTTCCAGCCCCCCGCTCCCTTCCCTTTTAGTCGCCTTCTACGACACGCAGGGAATACGTGGGAAGTATTCTTTCTCCCCTATCCCCAGGGATAATAGCTGATTCATGTGAAAACTGCAGAAGCTGGTGATGAGTTTTTGGTAAAGTTGTGTGAAGAAGAAAGTTAAGAGTAAATGTGAATAAGTAGCAAAGGTTATTAGGTACAGTAGGGTTGAGGGTCAAGTCAATTGGGAGGTGAGTTTGAATGGAGAAAAACTGGAGGAAGTGAAGTGTTTTAGATATCTGGGAGTGGATCTGCAGCGGATGGAACCATGGAAAACGGAAGTGGATCATAGGGTGGGGGGGGGGCGAAAATTCTGGGGGCCTTGAAGAATGTGTGGAAGTCGAGAACATTATCTCGGAAAGCAAAAATGGGTATGTTTGAAGGAATAGTGGTTCCAACAATGTTGTATGGTTGCGAGGCGTGGGCTATGGATAGAGTTGTGCGCAGGAGGATGGATGTGCTGGAAATGAGATGTTTGAGGACAATGTGTGGTGTGAGGTGGTTTGATCGAGTGAGTAACGTAAGGGTAAGAGAGATGTGTGGAAATAAAAGAGATATATATATATATATATATATATATATATAGATATTCTATGAGTTCATGGGGAAATGAAACACGATAAGTTCCCAAGTGCACTTTCGTGTATTAATCACATCATGATATATATGCTCCTAAAATTGTGTTTAAGACATATATAAAGTGAGGTCGAAGTCTGTAGTCATTAATCATCCTGTTGTTAGCGGCTCATTAGGGCTCGTTTCCCCTAATCACCTCATTATCTCTCATCGACTTAGCCAAAGAGCCTAATGGTAATGACAGAGACAGTGTTTACATGACCGTATGGCTCAATTTTTCCTTCTTTTTCGTGTGGTTTCAGAGCGGTTCGTCTCCCCAGACTTTCTCAAGGGGAGACATGTGCCAATGTGTTCGATCCCCTGGGGTGGGGGGTGGGGGGTAGCGCCGGGAATGGATGAAGGCAAGCAAGTATGAATATGTACATGTGTATATATGTATATGTCTTTGTATGTGTATGCATATGTATATGTTGATATGTATATGTGCATGTGTGTATGTATACGTGTATAGGAATGGATGAGTCATTCGTCTGTTTCCTGGCGCTACCTCGCTGACGCGGGAAACCGATTTTGTATAGAACATGGGGAAAATGAAACACGATAAATTCCCAAGTGCACTTTCGTGTAATAATCACATCATCAGGGGAGACACAAGAGAAATATATCAGTCAGTTGATGTGTATATGATTAGATTACCGTGCAAAAAAAGATCTGTGGGTATTGTAGAGTCTTTTTCTTGGACAGGATGTATGTAAATTCCTTGAGGTGCTTAAGAGAAAGGAAAAGAACATGGAGACAGACAGAGAAAGGGGCTGAAATTAACGTAATGTTGCCATGATTGGTCTCGCTCGCAGTGTTACCCACACTACAGTGGTGAGGACTAGCATTATCATCCCTCTTAGTATTCTGTGTTTGTGTTTTTTTTTTAATGCCGATGTCTTAACATGAATATTATTATTGTGTAATGGTTGACAAGACAGCATAACTTTCATGCGAGCTGTACTGGATAATAGCCAGCAGAAGGAGAATGTCATCATCAGGAGAGGGTGGCAGGTTGTGGTGGTTTTGGCAACAGTGGTCGGACGACGCCTGGGCGATGCACCTTAGCAAAAACTCTGGGTAATACATCTTGACCAATGTTCTCCTCCACATGAACTTTACGAATGTTTATTTCCTCGTATTTTTTCCCTTCTCGTGACCTAAAAAAGATGGTGGGTTTTGTAAATCCTCGCCGACGGGAAGACGCGCCTGGAAATACGCAACAGACATTAGTGTCTGCCTGTGTGTTTGTTTATTTGTTATTGCCAGCCTGAATTTACTTGTCCACCACTCAGCTGATCATGAATTCTAAATTATTTACATAAATATATTCTAGACTGAAATACGTATGGAAAGATAGTTTCTTATTATCTTTATAAATAATTACATATGGGGCAATGGAAATCTGGTCAGTTTGACTGGGAAATGTCTGTAATATTCCGTGTCACAATCTGACTGTAATTTATTACAATGGCTATGTACCTAACTACAGTACTCTCACTACAGCAGTGCCAAGCTGCTCTCCATTGGCTAATACAGTGATTTATAGCGTTATATTTGTTTTAGTAACTGGTAGAATATATATATATATATATATATATATATATATATATATATATATATATATATATATATATATATATAAAACTCGTTTATCATAGCCTGATCCTGTGGTATAGATATTGCTAGATGTGACATAGCGAGTCACTATGGTATAGCAGTCGCTAAGTGTAGCATAGTAAGCCACTGTGGTATGACCACCGCTAACCATAGCAATATAACGATGTCCGAAACTTGGGACACACGACTGGAAAGGGGACGGTGAATGATATTATTATACAGTTAATAACTGTTAGTGACTGTTTCGTACAACCTGTTTTTTTTAACAATCGCAAACTAGGTCATTGAATGACTGGATATGTCATTAATGATACAGTTTTTCTGACTAGATAATTGTAATTTCGAACCTCATTTCCATCAGCTCTTGATTGTATTAGTGACAGTTTGGAATGACTGTTTAGAGTGGTTCAATGACTGTTTAGAATGGTTCATCGTTGGCCAAGAGTTAGTAGAGTGGAACAGAGTGGGAGAGACAGTCTCTCTCTCTCTCTCTCTCTCTCTCTCTCTCTCTCTCTCTCTCTCTTTCCTCCGCTCAGCAAGGGGCGCCTCCGGGGCAAATTCACGGAATGTCTTGAAATACTTCAAGGCTACGACGACAATGTCCATTTGATGATTGAAAATTTCTTTACAGTAACGCCAGTTCTACCAACGAGAGAGAAAGTGGACCAAAACTTTGAGATGTCACTGAGTTGATCTCTCTCTCTCTCTCTCTCTCTCTCTCTCTCTCTCTCTCTCTCTCTCTCTCTCTCTCTCTCTCTCTCTCTCTCTCTCTCTCATTACACTGGAATATACCAATATTACACTGGCGTATGCCAATATTGCACTTGAATATACCAATATTACACTGGCATGAGCCAATATCACAGTGGAATATACAAAATCTTCTTCCCTTCCCATCACGTCTACTTGGCTGACATCGTTCCGTTCCTTCGCTCGTTCCGTTCCTTCGCTCGTTCCGTTCCACGTCACTTCCGGTCCGTTCCTGGAGGAACATCTCTTGAGTAGTTATTGTACATCGGGTCGTTCCCACATCCCAGCCCCCTCCCGACTCATTCAACACCTTTTAAGAAACCTTATGATCAAGTCTTCACTCTTTCTTCTCTCTTCCATTTTAGGGAAGTCCATTATGACCCCTGTGTCCGTGGAGGTCAACAGCCCTTACTCAGGCGTGACCCTTGACCTCCTCCGTTGACCTCTCTGTAATCCATGACATGGAGGGTAATTTTCGTGTAACACAAACGAGAAACGATTACCGGAACGACCCTTACTTAACCCAGGTATTTTGGTGATCGGGAAGATAATTGATGACGTATGTCGTTAAGAACTATCGTAATATAGCGAGCTGGGTCGTGTGCATGTGACCCCGCCATATGTAGCTTCCTAACCTCGAATTACCATGCCTTATTTGCATTAATTTGCATACTGTAAGGGGTTCAATATTGTGCCTGACCAGTGCTGGGGGATCTCACTGTGGCTCATTACCGCACTGGCTAGTGTAGCTATGACCCAGGGGCGCCTGGCTAGTGTAGCTACGTCAGGAGGTCTCCAGCTATGACCCAGGGGCGTCTGGCTAGTGTAGCTACGTCAGGAGGTCTCCAGCTATGACCCAGGGGCGCCTGGCTAGTGTAGCTACGTCAGGAGGTCTCCAGCTATGACCCAGGGGCGCCTGGCTAGTGTGGCTACGTCAGGAGGTCTCCAGCTATGACCCAGGGGCGTCTGGCTAGTGTGGCTACGTCAGGAGGGCTCCAGCTATGACCCAGGGGCGTCTGGCTAGTGTAGCTACGTCAGGAGGTCTCCAGCTATGACCCAGGGGCGCCTGGCTAGTGTAGCTACGTCAGGAGGTCTCCAGCTATGACCCAGGGGCGTCTGGCTAGCGTGGCTACGTCAGGAGGTCTCCAGTTATGGCCCAGGGGCGCCTGGCTAGTGTGGCTACGTCAGGAGGTCTCCAGTTATGACCCAGGGGCGCCTGGCTAGTGTAGCTACGTCAGGAGGTCTCCAGCTATGACCCAGGGGCGCCTGGCTCGTCCTTCCCTATCATAAACTAAGAATAACAGCCACGGCCCCCAAGACATAGCCTAGAGGCACGCCACTGGCCATTTCCAACTCTCGCCTGGTCCTTCCTTCCACAAGGGTCATTATCGAACCATTATCGCCCTCATTTTAGTCTTCCTTGAAATACGATTTCTTAAAACCACCTTCCTCTGGGGCTGGCTGTGACCTTCAAACCCCCCCCCCCCCCCAGGACCACGGAGTCTGTGTGTGTGGGGAGAGAGAGAGAGAGAGAGAGAGAGAGAGAGAGAGAGAGGTGTCTTGTGGGAGAGTAGCTGTAAGGAGGACGTAGTCAAGATAAAGATAAGATAACTATAGAGATGTGATCAGTGTTTATATACCTGTCTGCGTGTCTGTGAGTCCACCTCCAGGTACGCCTCTTGTCTGTGGACGTCTGTATAACTCCACGTTGCCCATCCTGGGGGCGCCCCAACCGTTTCCTTGGCCTCAGGCGGTTCCCTCCCTCCCCCGCGTCCAGGTTTCTCTCTCCTACCATTACTTCGTGACCTCTGATGAGGCCAGAACATGACCTCATTAGGGGCAATTTAACGACCTCAGGTGAGGCCAAATGTCTTCATATTGCCTCGCCTGACGTGTGTGTGTGTGTGTGTGTGTGTGTGTGTGTGTGTTGCTTCCTCCTCCTCTGGTCCTGGTCGATAGTGATGATGTCGCTGTAGTGATGATGCCTGGTGTACGGCTTCTGTCTACACCATCATCACTACCACAATCTGTAGATGGTAAATAATATTTGTATCATCACTACCACAATATGTACATGGTACAGATGTTACATAATATTTGTATCATCACTACCACAATCTGTCATCATCACTACCACAATCTGTCATCATCACTACCACAATCTGTCATCATCACTACCACTATCTATCATCATCACTACCACTATCTATCATCATCACTACCACAGTCTATCATCATCACTACCACTACCCGTCTCTGTTATTGTTTCAGATCTCCCTGGACTTGTTATGGCCATTGTATCTTCACTATCGTCACTTCTACTCATCTCTCGCGAATGGCGTCGCGCAAGGGTTACTCTAAGGGCCTACTCTATTTCCAGTTGCCTTTGTCCAATTGATTCTCTGTGTTCATAACGAGAGACGGTACGACCAGGCGGGTAGTTTGAGGACGGTGATTTGAAGCTGTGATTGGTGGAAAGTGCACCTGGGAAATGACATTGGCGTTGACCCCCAACTCTCACAATGACCTCGTGGCTGTGGCAGTGTCCATTCCTGCCCTCCAGGCATGACTTCAAAGTCAGCTAATCTCTCTCTCTCTCTCTCTCTCTCTCTCTCTCTCTCTCTCTCTCTCTCTCTCTCTCTCTCTCTCTCTCTCTCTCCACACCTACTTTCCCCCTGGACACATTTTTTCCTTGGTCATGTACCTCTGGACGTCATCTTTGATGGGGAAATGGGGACAGGATTGGCAATTGGCGTTCCTGCGAACCACCAGTTATCATTTATGATAACTTATCACAGCAAGTCAGTTCAATGAAGCTGTTGGTTGATCATATATATATATATATTCTTTCTTTCATACTATTCGCCATTTCCCGCATTAGCGAGGTAGCGTTAAGAACAGAGGACTGGGCCTCTCAGGGAATATCCTCATATGGCCCCCTTCTCTGTTCCTTCTTTGGGAAAAAAAAAAACAAGAGGGGAGGATTTCCAGCCCCCCGCTCCCTTCCCTTTTAGTCGCCTTCTACGACACGCAGGGAATACGTGGGAAGTATTCTTTCTCCCCTATCCCCAGGGATAATACAGCGCTGGTGGCTGATTCATGTGAGAAACTGCAGAAGCTGGTGACTGAGTTTGGTAAAGTGTGTGGAAGAAGAAAGTTAAGAGTAAATGTGAATAAGAGCAAGGTTATTAGGTACAGTAGGGTTGAGGGTCAAGTCAATTGGGAGGTGAGTTTGAATGGAGAAAAACTGGAGGAAGTGAAGTGTTTTAGATATCTGGGAGTGGATCTGGCAGCGGATGGAACCATGGAAACGGAAGTGGATCATAGGGTGGGGGAGGGGGCGAAAATTCTGGGGGCCTTGAAGAATGTGTGGAAGTCGAGAACATTATCTCGGAAAGCAAAAATGGGTATGTTTGAAGGAATAGTGGTTCCAACAATGTTGTATGGTTGCGAGGCGTGGGCTATGGATAGAGTTGTGCGCAGGAGGATGGATGTGCTGGAAATGAGATGTTTGAGGACAATGTGTGGTGTGAGGTGGTTTGATCGAGTGAGTAACGTAAGGGTAAGAGAGATGTGTGGAAATAAAAAGAGCGTAGTTGAGAGAGCAGAAGAGGGTGTTTTGAAGTGGTTTGGACACATGGAGAGGATGAGTGAGGAAAGATTGACCAAGAGAATATATGTGTCGGAGGTGGAGGGAGCAAGGAGAAGAGGGAGACCAAATTGGAGGTGGAAAGATGGAGTGAAAAAGATTTTGTGTGATCGGGGCCTGAACATGCAGGAGGGTGAAAGGAGGGCAAGAAATAGAGTGAATTGGAGTCATGTGGTATACAGGGGTTGACGTGCTGTCAGTGGATTGAATCAAGGCATGTGAAGCGTCTGGGGTAAACCATGGAAAGCTGTGTAGGTATGTATATTTGCGTGTGTGGACGTATGTATATACATGTGTATGGGGGGGGGGGGGTTGGGCCATTTCTTTCGTCTGTTTCCTTGCGCTACCTCGCAAACGCGGGAGACAGCGACAAAGTATAAAAAAAAAAAAAAATATATATATTCCTATGAGTCCATGGGGAAATGAAACACGATAAGTTCCCAAGTGCACTTTCGTGTATTAATCACATCATGATATATATGCTCCTAAAATTGTGTTTAAGACATATATAAAGTGAGGTCGAAGTCTGTAGTCATTAATCATCCTGTTGTTAGCGGCTCATTAGGGCTCGTTTCCCCTAATCACCTCATTATCTCTCATCGACTTAGCCAAAGAGCCTAATGGTAATGACAGAGACAGTGTTTACATGACCGTATGGCTCAATTTTTCCTTCTTTTTCGTTTGGTTTCAGAGCGGTTCGTCTCCCCAGACTTTCTCAAGGGGAGACATGTGCCAATGTGTTCGATCCCCTGGGGTGGGGGGTGGGGGGTAGCGCCGGGAATGGATGAAGGCAAGCAAGTATGAATATGTACATGTGTATATATGTATATGTCTTTGTATGTGTATGCATATGTATATGTTGATATGTATATGTGCATGTGTGTATGTATACGTGTATAGGAATGGATGAGTCATTCGTCTGTTTCCTGGCGCTACCTCGCTGACGCGGGAAACCGATTTTGTATAGAACATGGGGAAAATGAAACACGATAAATTCCCAAGTGCACTTTCGTGTAATAATCACATCATCAGGGGAGACACAAGAGAAATATATCAGTCAGTTGATGTGTATATGATTAGATTACCGTGCAAAAAAAGATCTGTGGGTATTGTAGAGTCTTTTTCTTGGACAGGATGTATGTAAATTCCTTGAGGTGCTTAAGAGAAAGGAAAAGAACATGGAGACAGACAGAGAAAGGGGCTGAAATTAACGTAATGTTGCCATGATTGGTCTCGCTCGCAGTGTTACCCACACTACAGTGGTGAGGACTAGCATTATCATCCCTCTTAGTATTCTGTGTTTGTTTTTTTTTTAATGCCGATGTCTTAACATGAATATCATTATTGTGTAATGGTTGACAAGACAGCATAACTTTCATGCGAGCTGTACTGGATAATAGCCAGCAGAAGGAGAATGTCATCATCAGGAGAGGGTGGCAGGTTGTGGTGGTTTTGGCAACAGTGGTCGGACGACGCCTGGGCGATGCACCTTAGCAAAAACTCTGGGTAATACATCTTGACCAATGTTCTCCTCCACATGAACTTTACGAATGTTTATTTCCTCGTATTTTTTCCCTTCTCGTGACCTAAAAAAGATGGTGGGTTTTGTAAATCCTCGCCGACGGGAAGACGCGCCTGGAAATACGCAACAGACATTAGTGTCTGCCTGTGTGTTTGTTTATTTGTTATTGCCAGCCTAAATTTACTTGTCCACCACTCAGCTGATCATGAATTCTAAATTATTTACATAAATTTATTCTAGACTGAAATACGTATGGAAAGATAGTTTCTTATTATCTTTATAAATAATTACATATGGGGCAATGGAAATCTGGTCAGTTTGACTGGGAAATGTCTGTAATATTCCGTGTCACAATCTGACTGTAATTTATTACAGTGGCTATGTACCTAACTACAGTACTCTCACTACAGCAGTGCCAAGCTGCTTTGCATTGGCTAATACAGTGATTTATAGCGTTATATTTGTTTTAGTAACTGGTAGAATATATATATATATATATATATATATATATATATATATATATATATATATAAAACTGGTTTATCATGGCCTGATCCTGTGGTATAGATATTGCTAGATGTGACATAGCGAGTCACTGTGGTATAGCAGTCGCTAAGTGTAGCATAGTAAGCCACTGTGGTATGACCACCGCTAACCATAGCAGTATAACGATGTCCGAAACTTGGGACACACGACTGGAAAGGGGACGGTGAATGATATTATTATACAGTTAATAACTGTTAGTGACTGTTTCGTACAACCTGTTATTTTTAACAATCGCAAACTAGGCTATTGAATGACTGGATATGTCATTAATGATACAGTTTTTCTGACTAGATAATTGTAATTTCGAACCTCATTTCCATCAGCTCTTGATTGTATTAGTGACAGTTTGGAATGACTGTTTAGAGTGGTTCAATGACTGTTTAGAATGGTTCATCGTTGGCCAAGAGTTAGTAGAGTGGAACAGAGTGGGAGAGACAGTCTCTCTCTCTCTCTCTCTCGATACCAGTTCGTCATTCGTGTCGTCCGTGCGTGACCGTCTCTCACAGTCCGGTGCACGAATGTCAATAAATGTGAATCCGGACGCGTAGCTTTAGCGTTCGTGTGGATCCGTCTTGAGGTCTGACCGTAGCCTGGCGGGCGTTCGTGTGGATCCATCCGTTCTCACATGTCGACTCTCGTTACAAATCGGCATTTTTTTTTTTTTTTTGCTGTTATTTCAGTCGATCGTGCGAATCCGAGCGAAGTCATCGCTTCAGAAACGCTTGGTAAATGGCGGTTTTTGTTTTTTTGTGTATGAATCCGGCTGGTCGTCGGTAAATATAATTGTGGAAGGGAACTGTTGGCGGGAGAGGGAGGAATGTGGGAAGGTGTGTGTGTGTGTGTGTGTGTGTGTGGGTCGTCTCTTTAGCAGTTTACCTTTCACACCTGCCCCCAGGCTGGGTCGACCGCTCACACACACACACTCACACTTGCCATATTTCTGCCCGGTTGACGGTATTTCTGCCCGTTCGACGTTATTTCTGCTCTTTGCGACGTTATTTCTGAACGTTGCGACGTTATTTCTGAACGTTGCGACGTTATTTCTGAACGTTGCGACTTTATTTCTAAACGTTGCGACGTTATTTCTGCACGTTGCGAATTTATTTCTGCCCGTTTGACGTTATTTCTACCCGTTGCGAATTTATTTGCCCGTTTGACGTTATTTCTGCCCGTTTGACATTATTTCTACCCGTTCCGACGTTATTTCTGCTCGTTTGACGTTAATTCTGCCCGTTGCGACGTTATTTCTGACCGTTTGGCGGTATTTCTGTTCGTTCCGACGTTATTTCTGCCCGTTTGACGTTATTTCTGCCCGTTCCGACGTTATTTCTACCAGTTCCGACGTTATTTCTGCCCGTTCCGACGTTATTTCTGTCCGTTTGACGTTATTTCTGCCCGTTCCGACGTTATTTCTGCCCGTTCCGACGTTATTTCTGACCGTTTGACGTTATTTCTGCCCGTTCCGACGTTATTTCTGTTCGTTCCGACGTTATTTCTGTCCGTTTGACGTTATTTCTGCCCGTTCCGACGTTATTTCTGCCCGTTGTGACGTTATTTCTGCCCGTTGTGACGCTATTTTTACGTTTTTACTTTACTTCTACCCATGGCGACGTTATTTCTGCCCGTTGTGACGTTATTTCTGCCCGTTGTGACGCTATTTTTACGTTTTTACTTTACTTCTGCCCATGGCGACGTTATTTCTGCACGTTGGGACGTTATTTCTGCCCAGTGCGACATATTGTGTCCAGTGCGACGCTGTTCCACTCCAGTGTTACGTTACTGTGCCCATTGAGACGTTTTTCTTGCCCATTACGACATTTACCTGCCCTTTGCGACGTCTTTCTTGCCCATTACGACATTTTCTTGCCCATTACGACATTTTTTTTGCCCATTGCAACGTTTTTCTTGCCTATTACGTCGTTTTCCTTGCCTATTACGTCGTTTTCCTTGCCTATTGCGACATTTTCTTGCCCATTTCGACGTTTTTCTTGCCCATTACGCCATTTTCTTGCCCATTTCGACGTTTTTCTTGCCCATTACGACATTTTCTCGCCCATTTACGAGTTTTTTCCTCTGTTACAACGTTTCCCATATACCCAGGTTGTCTTGTGGCGAGAATGGGAACCCATTTCGGTCGCCGTGGCGTCATGCGATATCCTTGTCCAATCAGCCACAAAGACTAACGTGTCCCAGTGATGGGTATACATGACTGTGGCTCCCACCTCACCAGGGTCCAGTGTTGACCACAGTGATCTTCTGTGTAGCCCAGAGATTAATATAATCCAGCGGGATCATATCCAAGTTGCTCAGAGATTAATATAATCCAGTGGGGTCATATCCAAGTTGCTCAGAGATTAATATAATCCAGCGGGATCATATCCAAGTTGCTCAGAGATTAATATAATCTAGTGGGATCATATCTAAGTTGCTCAGAGATTAATATAATCCAGTGGGATTATATCCAAGTTGCTCAGAGATTAATATAATCCAGTGGGATCATATCCAAGTTGCTCAGAGATTAATATAATCCACTGGGATCATATCCAAGTTGCCCAGAGATTAATATAATCCACTGGGATCATATCCGTGTTGCCCAGAGATTAATATAATCCAGTGGGATCATATCTAAGTTGCTCAGAGATTAATATAATCCAGTGGGATCATATCTAAGTTGCTCAGAGATTAATATAATCCAGTGGAATTATATCTAAGTTGCTCAGAGATTGATATAATCCAGTGGGATTATTTCTAAGTTGCCCAGAGATTTATATAATCCAGTGGGATTATGTCCAAGTTGTTCAGAGATTGATATAATCCAGTGGAACTATATCTAAGTTGCTCAGAGATTAATATAATCCAGTGGGATTATGTCCAAGCTGCTCAGAGATTAATGTAATCCAGTGGAATTATATCTAAGTTGCTCAGAGATTAATATAATCCAGTGGGATTATGTCCAAGTTGCTCAGAGATTAATATAATCCAGTGGGATTATGTCCAAGTTGCTCAGAGATTAATATAATCCAGTGGGATCATATCTAAGTTGTATATATGTTAATATAATGCACGCACCATACTGACCCTCTGTACCTCACTAATAAAGTACCAGACACCATACTGACCCTCTGTACCTGGTTATGGTACAAGTCTTAGTGGATACGGTACGGTACGGGTCTGGTGGGTACGGTACGGGTCTGGTGGGTATGGTACGGTACGGGTCTGGTGGGTACGGTATGGTACGGGTCTGGTGGGTACGGTACGGGTCTGGTGGGTACGGTATGGTACGGGTGTGGTGGGTATGGTACGGTACGGGTCTGGTGGGTACGGTATGGTACGGGTCTGGTGGGTACGGTACGGGTCTGGTGGGTACGGTACGGTACGGGTCTGGTGGGTACGGTATGGTACGGGTCTGGTGGGTACGGTACGGTACGGGTCTGGAGGGTACGGTATGGTACGGGTCTGGTGGGTACGGTACGGGTCTGGTGGGTACGGTACGGTACGGGTCTGGTGGGTACGGTACGGGTCTGGTGGGATTCGGTATGGTACGGGTCTGGTGGGTACGGTACGGTACGGGTCTGGTGGGATTCGGTATGGTACGGGTCTGGTGGGTACGGTACGGGTCTGGTGGGTATGGTACGGTACGGGTCTGGTGGGTACGGTATGGTACGGGTCTGGTGGGTATGGTACGGTACGGGTCTGGTGGGTACGGTACGGGTCTGGTGGGATTCGGTATGGTACGGGTCTGGTGGGTACGGTATGGTACGGGTCTGGTGGGTACGGTACGGGTCTGGTGGGATTCGGTATGGTACGGGTCTGGTGGGTACGGTATGGTACGGGTCTGGTGGGTACGGTACGGTACGGGTCTGGTGGGTACGGTACGGTACGGGTCTGGTGGGTACGGTATGGTACGGGTCTGGTGGACACGGTACGGGTCTGGTGGGATTCGGTATGGTACGGGTCTGGTGGGTACGGTACGGGTCTGGTGGGTATGGTACGGTACGGGTCTGGTGGGTACGGTATGGTACGGGTCTAGTGGATACGGTACGGGTCTGGTGGGTACGGTATGGTACGGGTCTGGTGGGTACGGTACGGTACGGGTCTGGTGGGTATGGTACGGTACGGGTCTGGTGGGTACGGTATAGTACGGGTCTGGTGGGTACGGTACGGGTCTGGTGGGTACGGTACGGTACGGGTCTGGTGGGTACGGTATGGTACGGGTCTGGTGGGTACGGTACGGGTCTGGTGGGATTCGGTATGGTACGGGTCTGGTGGGTATGGTACGGTACGGGTGTGGTGGGTACGGTACGGTGCGGGTCTGGTGGGTACAGTACGGTACGGGTCTGGTGGGTACGGTACGGTACGGGTCTGGTGGGTACGGTATGGTACGGGTCTGGTGGGTACGGTACGGTACGGGTCTCGTGGGTACGGTATGGGTCTCGTGGGTACGGTACGGGTCTGGTGGGTACGGTACGGTACGGGTCTGGTGGGTACGGTATGGTACGGGTGTGGTGGGTACGGTACGGTGCGGGTCTGGTGGGTACAGTACGGTACGGGTCTGGTGGGTACGGTATGGTACGGGTCTGGTGGGTACGGTATGGTACGGGTCTGGTGGGTACGGTACGGGTCTGGTGGGTATGGTACGGGTCTGGTGGGTACGGTATGGTACGGGTCTGGTGGGTATGGTACGGTACGGGTCTGGTGGGTACAGTACGGTACGGGTCTGGTGGGTATGGTACGGTACGGGTCTGGTGGGTACAGTACGGTACGGGTCTGGTGGGTACGGTATAGTACGGGTCTGGTGGGTATGGTACGGTACGGTTCTGGTGGGTACAGTACGGTACGGGTCTGGTGGGTATGGTACGGTACGGGTCTGGTGGGTACGGTACGGTACGGGTCTGGTGGGTACGGTATAGTACGGGTCTGGTGGGTATGGTACGGTACGGGTCTGGTGGGTACAGTACGGTACGGGTCTGGTGGGTACGGTATAGTACGGGTCTGGTGGGTATGGTACGGTACGGGTCTGGTGGGTACAGTACGGTACGGGTCTGGTGGGTATGGTACGGTACGGGTCTGGTGGGTACGGTACGGTACGGTTCTGGTGGGTACAGTACGGTACGGGTCTGGTGGGTACGGTACGGTACGGTTCTGGTGGGTACAGTACGGTACGGGTCTGGTGGGTATGGTATGGTATGGTACGAATTTAGTAGATACGGTACGGTATTATCTCTTATATATAATTCACCTTGAATAAAGAGAATAATTCATCTTTAGTCGATAATCTGAACTTTCTTAAATTATTAAAATTTCGTAGAATGACATCCATTGAATGGCTGGTGTAAAAGAAACTACAAAGAAAACGAGAACATTCAGTTTCAAATAAATTTAGTGTAATAGAATTTTCTCTTATGATTTCTGAGCGTTTAGATTATTTACGTAATTACATTTAAAAAGTCATGATATATGTGGAAAGTGTCTGATCACGTTAGATTGAATTTTGTTATCATTATTATTTATTTTTTTAATTCTTTTTAGAAAGCTGAGTTGTTGATGATTTACACCTTGCGTTCATATCATTGTACGAAGAGATTGAACTTGAAAAAGAAATTGGAAGCTGGAACATTTACCTGTGGGTTAACCCTTCCATCACGACAGCACGACCATTGGTCACGACAGTACGACCTGACCTCCGGGATGACCTGAAATGACCAGGTCAGTGACAATCGAACGCGACGGTGGAGGGGGTTAGCGGTACTTGGCAACTGAACCCCCGCTCGTAGAATAAATCTATAAAGAAGAAATGGAATAAACTCTGCAGGAAATATATTGTTAGGAAAAAATTATGTAGTGGACGGGGAGGCTACAGCTGACGGTAGCTAGACCCGTCTGGTGTGTGAAACTTGATTTTAAGTGGCTGAAGGGAAGATCCTCCTGGACGGCCATATTGCTCCAGCAAGTCTCCTTGCCACACGCCACCAGTCGTTACCTTTATCTCTATTAATCTCTTTTATTGTTATCTTATCTGTACATCATCTGTTCATTTATATAGATAATAAACGATAGAATAAAGGAAGATAGAACCAGAGTGTATAATTATTGATATAGATATAGAATAATTATTGATATAAATTTAATCTAGAAATAAGAACGAATGGGCAAGTTTTCAAATCGTAGGGTAAGAAGGGCATATTTACCCGACCATATAATGCGGGTATGTCCGTTAGGATCATTGGAATGTATAGATGATCTCGACTTTAATGTCATTTATCGCCATGATGGAGAGTGAAAGGCGGGAGTTCAGTTCCCGTTTTCCTTTCATTATTATTTTCTTTTGAACCTTAGGAATAAGAGCATAAGATCACTTAATAGATAATTATCGAATAATGAACATAACCATGCAATAATTATAATAATGAAATAAATGTAGCAAAAAATGACTTAGAAAAACAATAATATGACTTCACTTGCATGACTCAGTGTTGCCAACAGTGAGCGACATGAACGACCAATAGTCACGATCAATTTATG